>NW_007378570.1:73987-100087 GCF_000475195.1 Diaphorina citri | reverse complement strand
ACACCTCACTTTCTGGACTCGGAGGAAAGACGGATTCTTTGAGCGGACGGACATTATCAAACCGGTGAGTGATTAGGTGACTAGGCCTCTGATGTCAAGAAGTCTCAAGGTCCGTTCTCACTTGTCGTGAGTTTCATCCGATTTTTTTTCTTCCGAATGTCCTGTAGGCAATGTAATTTAAATGGGAGTGTTCCCACTATTAGGTACGATACGATTTTTTCATTTTTTTCCCGAACGACACAAAATATCTTGTAGGAAATGATTGTAATTTAAATGATAGTGTTCCCATTCCCACTATGCATGACACGATTTTTTTTCGAACGACAATAAAGTTTGGAATGGGCTATTAGTTCTTGATTATTGTCTCACTTTTACAACTGGGGGGATTTCCATAGAAAATGCCTTGTCAAGTTGGTAACCACTGGAATTATTTTTTGTACTTGGAAATTTATTACTTTGTTAGAAGATGATTTGCAAAGTTGGATATTATTCTTTGTACCCAGCGATTTTTTACTTTTTTTATTATTATTATTATTATTATTATTATTATTATTACATGATCGGGTTGGTAGCCCAGCGCACATCAACCTTCCTCCATTTTGATACCGGCTTAGGACCGTCACTGGTGGAGTTTCTTTGTTTGTTTAAGCCTAATGTATTTTGCGAAGTAGATCACTGTGGCAGGGCCGTAGCCAGAATTTTATTGAGGGAGGTGTTTAAAGGGGGGGATTGGATCTGGATTTCGGAGACCGGTCCATAGTAAGGGAGCAAAAATAAAGCCCGTAGGTAAATAAATTACCTATAGGTATTAATAATATGGTATTATTTTAGTACAGGTATACATAGGTATTAGGTTAGGTATCCCATGAAATTTGCTGCATTGAAAAGTAGGTAATAAAATAATAGTCCAATAATTATTATCTGCAAAGAAGTATGACCATTATTTTCACTTACCTGCTTAGATATTTGAATAAATTAAAATAAATATTATAATCTTATTAAAGTTATTTATTTATTTGTGCAAAATATGCAAATAAAAGGCGTAGGTAGGTGTGTGGAAAAATAAATAAATCATTAATCAACTTCAGCTCTAATGTCAGGGAGTCAGGGTTTATTAGCACGCAAGTGTACCTACCTATGTCTTTCTAGATATTTAGGGAGGTAATAGGTAATATAGGTATCTAGCTACTCATATACCTACGTACGGTAGGAATCCTTTTCCATTCAATGTACCTATAGCTTGATTTGATTTGGGATTTTGGCCACGGAAAGATAGGACTCTCGAAAAGTGTGCCGCTGTGACAACAACTTTGGGAATCACTGATAAATGCACGGAAAAAAAAAAAAAAAAAAAAAAAATGGGGCGCCGGCAGCCTAATCTGGTGACTGGGTTCCGGCACTCTGATATCCAACTCTATATCGGGAAGCTCGACACTATAATACCTATAGCATTCCAACAGCATAAATCAGGGGAAGTAATCCAATAATAGAGTTCTTCCACCCTATGCTTGTGGCACCCTGTCACCTTTTTTTTTCTCAGTGTGGGTGGGTACTTATAGGAATATAGGAGGTACCTACGTAACTTTACTTAACTATATCAGTATTGGACCTAACATGGAACATTTTTAAACGTAAAATAATTACTGCCAAAAGTGGTCATAAAACGAAAAATTTTCGGACTCATGTTTACATATTCCAAGGATTTTTCATTTTACAATATTTTTTTCGTTTTAAATCAAGATTAAAACGTCTGTGTTGAAGTTGGATTTGTACACCAGAACTTCACCACAAGTCACGAATATGTGGCATGTGGCAACACACAAGTTTCGGATTATTTATTAGGGCCGAAAAGGGGGCCAACATATTTAAGATGTCAAGAAAGGCTGAAAGAGTATTTTTTAATAGGGCTTTGAATGAATTTCCATTGAAATTAAATTCAGTAGAAATGTAGGTAGATACTAGATAAATACATACATACCTACCTACTTATTTACTTTTTAACATTTCATCGTATTACTTTATTCAATTATATCCAACTGTACCATTCCTGCTCCGTCCTCACACTCAATCAATCACTACCTACTTGGTTATTTAAAAAATAAGTAAGTATAGGTACCTACTGGTACTTACCTAAATTAAGGGGGGGGCCGACATATTTAAGATGTTTAGGTACAGGGAAAAAAAAATCTGTGAAACTCACGACAAGAGGGAACGGGCCTTTACTCGTATTTACCTAACCCTATCCGGCAGATTTTCTCCTTATTAATCTTAAATACGTATCTGGAAGAGTTAGAAAGTTTTTAAATTTTAAAAATAATTTAGAAAATAAAATACATAAAAGACAATAAATTTTCAACAAGGATAATAATTTTTATTGTTTCTTGTGTGATAAAAAAAAATAATTAATATTTTGCTGATAGATAAAATTAAAATAGTCTCCTTTGTTGTTTACACTTAATTACAAAAGTAGGTACTTAATAAGTAGGTACTGCAACATACTCAACATTCCTACCTTTCAATTACGTTACTAGCTTCTTTTATTATTTTTCCTACCTACCTAATTGTTTTTTTTTTACCTCATACCTAGCATTCTTCTTTCTCCCTTCCCTTCTAAATCTATGTTTACACCTTTCGCACATACATAAATATTACCATCTACTGACTGATGTATTTTTTTATTTCTTTAATTTCAATCAAATTTTATAGCATTTTTTTTTATACCTAACCAAATTCAGAAGTTTCGTAAATTTATAAGTAAATATTTTTTTTTCCTTCATAATTATTTATCTATTATTTTTTAAGCCGTTTTCTATTGCTGATTTTAAACCCAAGCTAATACACAGTAGGTAGGCACTTGAAAGTCAATGGTTTTGGCACTCAAGTTATGTAATGATAAGGCCGTTCTCTATCATTTCGGTCCAGCATCCATCATTCAACTCACCCAATTGCTACGAAGATAGCTTCTATTACGAAGTAAGTCTTTGCATATTTTACATATTTAATGCATATTTTTACTCTCTCTCTCTCTCGCAAGGAACACGGGGAAGGGGCTACCTCATTTTCATATTTAACATTATTGAAACATTTACCTAACCCTTCCGGCGACCTTGGGGTTCAAAGAAGAGAAACATGGTAAATCTCCGCCGCAATTTGAACCCCATGTCAGAGAGAAGGGGAGGGGGAGGAGGGGATGGTTTCCTCTTTGGAAAACAAGCACGATACCTCATGTCCACCTAAGTACCTACCTACCACATGCCCTATGTAGGTAGATGTATATGTACGAACTACTCGTATATCTATTGAAGTAGGTACCTATGTCTCGTGGATATATTTTTTTTTTTTTTAAGAGGTCCGTCTCTTCAAACTATTGACGTAGGTTTTTTTTTTTTTAAGAGGTTTGACAGAGGGAACTGTAACTGCTATGGTCTTATCGTCCCGAAATCGAAGAGAGAAGGAAGACAGGATAGGAGAAAGCCAGCCGTTCCGAGAACGAACATTATACCATCAGGATAAAATCCGCCCCGGGCGGGAATCGAACCCACGGCCTAGCGCTTACAAGGCAGACGCACTACCAACTAAGCTAACTAGGCTGGGAATTTTCTTTTACTGCTATACTTTTTTGCCTTTTTGGAAGGAGCACGTTTTTTAGAGGTTTGACAGAGAGAAGGCCTTATGGCCCCGAAAGCGAATCTCATCTGTTTAGGATGAAATCTGAACCGGGGGGGATCTAATCCGCGACCTAGCGCTTACAAGGCAAAAGCGCTACCTTTTTGAAGATAAGATAAAAGATATGTTCGTTCCATTTCGAAGTATAGAGAACTACGAGTATTAATCTCTTCTGACCAACTTCTTCTCTTAAGAATAATAATAAATAAATAAATATAAGGTTTACTTACCTAATTTATTTTTAAAACTATGTAGGCTTGAAAACTAAAGGCCGTTCCCTTTCCTTGGGTTTTTTCTAACATATATACCTACAAATCCTTTTAATATGCGATCCAAATTTAGGTCAACCCACATAAAAGCATTCCTTTCATGACATCCGTCAACTTTATGATTTTTTTTAATTTTTACATATTTCTTTTATAGTAAACATAAATATACATGCATATAGTTATTAGAAATACCATCTACTAGAATTAATTAGGTCATATAATTATGTAGGCTTTGTGAACAAGGAGAAACTCTCTTGATTACTTTTTATGGAGCGCCAGGCAGGTCCCTATTTTACTCTAAGGCCTAGGGCCACAAAGTGATTTTAAACTCGGATTTAACTCTGTTGGCAGGTTGGCACACACTAATAATAAATATCAATTCATCAATAAAATAAAATTTAACTCTCGGATTAAGCAATCTCATTGGGTGGAAAATTTGAAATTAACCAATCAGTTTAACCAAAAGTTCAACTTTTAAACGGAGTTTAAATGCACTTTGTAGACCTAAATCATGTGGTTAAATTTTCACTTTTAGTCGATCAGCCCTGATTGCCCTTTGGGAATTCCTTTCAAAATCCCCAATTTTCTCGTTGGTCAATTTTCTTTTTCCAATATGTCATTTCCATTTCTCCTCCTTCTTCCTCTTCTTCTTCCTCTTCTTCTTCTTCTTTCTCTTCTTCTTCTTCTTCTTCCTCTTCTTCTTTTTATGTTTCTCTTCTTCGTCTTCTTCTTGTTCGATCGCTCTTTTTCTTTCTACATTCGTTTTATAGTACCCAATCATAAACTGGAAAGCAAACTGTTGTTTGGAGGAAAGTGGCGTAGTATTTTGTGTGACTGCTGACTGCGTGTTGGACTAGCCATCTCTGCAATGGAAAGCTCTCTATTTAGGTCAGCACCCAGTCCATAATGTGATTAGAGTTAGAGAGCTAACAGCTTGGAGCACTTAATAGGAGGAGGAGGAGGAGGCGTTAGTAAGAAAACCGAAAGATCACAGGTTGTAAGTTGTGAGTGACATGGGACAGTTTTTAGCTAAAGATATATCCTTTAGCAAGTGGCGAAAGCTCCGCGCCGTTTCCAAATAGATCACTGAAGTTAAACAACGTTGAGCGTTGTTGGTATCGGGATAAATGAATGACTATCTGGGCATTGCTGTGGAATATTCCCACAGTCAGACTGGGTGAGGTTTATGTGAGGAGGCGTTAATTGTTTCCGAATGAAAGGTGAGACCCCCGTCACTAAAGACCTTTACAATTATACAGTGACTTTAAACCTCTATCAAACATACAAATCTCTTGATTGAACTTTGGCCAAAAATTTTAGGATAAAAATCAATAAAATTTCTGTTTAAATGGCCTGAAACCGGTTTTCAAGATTTGAATCTCCAAAGACTTAATAACATGAACTCTCACTGAAGAAAGTTAAGAAAGCTCTAAAAGGCGATCTACTAATAGCATCCGTTGGTCACAATAACTTGTGTGTTCATAACAAATCAAAAAATATAAAGCTTTTCTTTATTTCTGCACGCAATATCACTTTCTCCCTCAAAGTTTTTTATGGAGCGCCAGGCAGGTCCCTATTTTACTCTAAGGCCTAGGGCCACAAAGTGATTTTAAACTCGGATTTAACTCTGTTGGCACACACTAATAATAAATATCAATTCATCAAAAAAATAAAATTTAACTCTCGGATTAAGCAATCTCTTGGGTGGAAAATTTGAAATTAACCAATCAGTTTAACCAAAAGTTCAACATTTAAACGGAGTTTAAACGCACTTTTTAGACCTAGCCATTAGAATTCTCTAATCATGTGGTTACATTTTCACTTTTAGTCGTTCAGCCCTCATTGCCCTTTGGGAATTGGTTTCAAAATCCCAATTATCTTCGTTGGTCAATTTGCTTTTGCCAATATGTCATTTCTATTTCTCCTTTCTTCTCCTCCTCCAGGCTTCTTCTTCTCCTTCTCCTCCTTCTTCTTTCTCTTCTTCTTTTTCTTCTTCTTCTTCTTCTTCGTCTTCTTCTTGTTCGATCGCTCTTTTTCTTTCCACATTCGTTTTATAGTATCCAATCATAAACTGGAAAGCAAACTGTTGTAGTATGTGGCGTAGTATTTTGTGTGACTGCTGACTGCGTGTTGGACTGGCCATCTCTGCAATGGAAAGCTTTCTATTTAGGTCAGCACCCAGTCCATAATGTGATTAGAGAGCTAACAGCTTAGAGCACTTAATAGGAGGAGGAGGCGTTAGTAAGAAAAGCGAAAGATTACAGGTCGTAAGTTGTGAGTGACATGGGACAGTTTTTAGCTAAAGATATTCCTCTTTTGTAGGAAGCGGCAAAAGCAAGTCAAATGAGCCCTTTCAAATAGATAACTGAAGTTAATCAACGTTGGCCGTGGTTGGTATCGGGATAAATGAATGGCCATCTCGGCATTTCTGCTCTCCGATAACGAGAGATAAGGATTTTCAACCATTTGTAACTATAACGTTCTCCAAAGATTTAGGTTGATAACCGGTTCCCTTTTGGATACTGAAATGGCGTCTGTACTAAACCATGGGAAATTCAAGATGGCGCGCCATTGAAAACAGTTCCGTTTCCGAAAGTTTCCCGAAAGGAAAAAGGACCTTTACATTCATTATTACCGGGAAAAAAAAGCTCGAAAGAGTCAAGAGTCGAAAAGCGATCTTCTAATTGCAGCCATTGGTCACAATAACTTTGTGTGTTCATAACAAATCAAAAAATATAAAGCTTCTTTTATTTCTGCACGCAATATCACTTTCTCCCTCAAAGGTCAAGAGGTAAGAGGAATTGATAAGACTGGGCAACAAACCGTCGATTATTTCCCAATTTATTATAATCGTTCCATCAAGGGACTGGTCGATGTTATCTAAAGACCCTTAAAGACAAAATCCGGTAAGTCCACTAAACCAATGTTCTTGGGTAGATGTCCAAAATACATAATCTAAATTAAAATTTCCTACTTCTTCTTCTTCTTCTTCTTCTTCTTCTTCTTCTTCTTCTTCTATTTATTTTTATTTATTTATTTTTTATTTATTTATTTTTAGAGTAATGGAGGATTAATCGTACGAAAGGGACGAAAACGAGAGAGCACAAAACAGATATTTTGCGAGCCAAAGTTATCTGAACTACTCGTACTAATATTGAACTTTATCTTCTGTCACAGGTGCGAAGTTTCTCTCAGCTGCGGAACGAATTTTCGGACGTCGACACGTTCTATTTGAGCAGTGGCGGAGGTGTCGGTTCCCCCCTGAGGCGGTCCAGATCCCGCGGCGCCCTTATGAGCAATCCGGTGCTTGTGGAACCCGCCACTGATAACCGGGCGGTCAACAAGCGACGTGCACGCTCAAAAAGTCGACCGCGTGCTTTGTACGCGGCCGAACCCGAGATGGTGCGCTCTGGAAGCGGTAAGTGTGAGGGATGGTGTCGGACATTTTCAGAAGAACAAAATCTTTATTGTCCACCTACAGTTTAGAGTCCATGTATGAGTCAAATCTTAAGGTTTATCCAAACATGGTCAACCGGCCGTCCATTGACATCGAAGGAGAAACTATGTTATCGAGGTAGTGTGGACAGTTCAGTCGACATCGATCGATGGCTAGTCAACTATGGGCCGATTTACTTAAAACTTGGTAAAACCTATGTTAACTATTTTTCTTCGCCAGCTCCTTTCTTTTTATGCTTATTTGCTTATTTGAGGAGATTTTAAATCCATTGACTGGGCTTTTTATGTCTACTTTCACCCTTTTCAGACTACACTCTACTCGAAGTTCTCAAGGAGGAGCCCGTGCGTCTTACCATCCGAGGTATGCGCCGTACATTCTATCCTCCCGTGCACCATGCACCACCTGACAATTCTCCTCCAGACAGACGACTAGTACTTGACTGGGTGCATGGCTATCGGGGCATCGATAGCAAGAAGAACCTGTGGGTGCTACCTAGCGGCGAATTGATGTACTACGTAGCGGCCGTGGTGGTTCTATATGATAGAGATGAGGAACCTCGAACCCAGATCACCAGTCTTCAGTTCGAGACAGAAGGAGATGTGGTTACCGCCGATAGTGATGGATTCATTACAGTCTATTCTGTCGATAGCGAGGGAGCCTATTTTGTACGGCTTGAATTTGAGGTGAGTACATCTACATCATATATGACGTTTGGACTATCAAACTGTTTTGACTTGGAGGGACGGAGTGCTAGCTACCGCGTCCTTTAATGCAAGTACAGTCTGGCTGCGGGTCACTGGGGGACTTTAAACGGGGAGTAGATCAGCTTAGTCTAGCTGACGGACTTTGAAAAGGAAGAATAGGTACCGGAAATTTCCTTTGCTAAAAAATAACAAAGGTTGAGTGCGAAGGGCATCCACTCGTAAAAATTTTGTAACCAAAACCAAAAAAATATCAGTCAGTTCAAGGCAATCACATTGAGAGGCTGACAAAAAAAGTCGACCCGGTCTGAACACGGGAAAAGGCGAAGAATACATATTAGAATACTTACAGTATATGTTCTGATGATCCCAGATAAATCGAGTTTTATTTTTCCAGGCGCATACAAAAGGCATCAGCTCATTGGTTATGCTATCCGAGGGCACTTTGCTGTCAGGAGGTGAAAAGGATCGCAAGATAGTTGCCTGGGACTCGCTGCAAAACTACAAGAAAATTGCCGAGGCCAAGGTAAATGAAACATAAATGCTAGACTAGACATTGAAAAAGTACGTGTTTAACTTTTTTTTTTCTTTTTTTGAACTTTGATATAGAGAGCAGCAACCGGCAAGGTCTTATCGTCCCGAAAGCGAAGAAAGAAGCAAGACAGGATAGAAGACAGCCAGCCGTTCAGGATGAAATCCGCTCCGGGCGGGGAAAAAACGGTCTAGCGCTTACAAGACAGACGCGCTACCCTCCAAGCTAACTAGGCTGACTCGAACCCAGATCACCAGTCTTCAGTTCGAGACAGAAGGAGATGTGGTTACCGCCGATAGTGATGGATTCATTACAGTCTATTCTGTGGATAGCGAGGGCGCCTATTTCGTACGGCTTGAATTTGAGGTGAGTTCTAGGTAGGATAATGATGTAAATAAATTGGTCTGCCACATAATATACCTCTTAGTAGCGCTGTCAAACTCTTTTGACTTGGCGGGGCGGAGTGCTAGCGCGCTCTTTAATGCAAGTACCTAACAATAGAACCTAGTACATAATTATTATACAAGTAGGTACAGTCTGGCTGGGGGACTTTACACATCAGGGAGTATGCTTATGCTATCTCAGTCTGACTGGGGGACTTTAAATAGGGAGGATATCAGACTGGAATTTCCCTTTCCAAAGAAATAATAAAGGCTCGAGTGAGAAGGGCATCCACTCGTAAAATTTTTGTAGCCAAAACCAAATGTCAGTCCATAACACTCACCCCAGGGCGGATTGAGAGGCTGACGAAAAACGACGACCCCGTCTGAACACGGGAAAAGGCGAAGAAGACACATTATGTAGGTAGTTAGGTACTATGTAGTCTTAGAATACTTGGATGTTCTGCTGATCCCAGATATTGAAATGGGGGTCTTCTCTGAAGAAATTCCTGTGCGCGGAGTCCAGTATGTAGGACTATTGCACCCCAGATAAGTATGTAAATCGAGATAAGTATCCAAATCGAGATTTATTATTCCAGGCGCACACAAAAGGCATCAGCTCATTGGTAATGCTATCCGAGGGCACTTTGCTGTCAGGAGGTGAAAAGGATCGCAAGATAGTTGCCTGGGACTCGCTGCAAAACTACAAGAAAATTGCCGAGGCCAAGGTAAATGAAACATAACTTCTAAACTAGATATTAAAAAAGTCCGTGTTTAACTCTTTTTTTTAAGTTTGATATAGGGAGCAGCAACTGGCAAGGTCTTATCGTCCCGAAAGCGAAGAGAGAAGGAAGACAGGATAGAAGACAGCCAGCCGTTCCGAGAACGAACCCTAGCCGTTCAGGATGAAATCCGCTCCGGGCGGGGAAAAAACGGCCTAGCGCTTACAAGGCAGACGCGCTCCCCTCCAAGCTAACTAGGCTGGCAAGGTTTTAAATAATGATGGCAGTTTTACCCACCATTCACTGACAAAGTGTACAAAAATACAGTCACCATTATATTTTGATCAAAAATGTCTATTGTGTCCCCAGTTGGCAGAAATCAATGGTGGAGTTAGAACCATCTACCCTCAGCGTCCTGGTAGAAATGATGGCAACATTTATGTGGGCACTACCCGGAACAATATCATGGAGGGGTCATTGCAGAGGCGATTCAACCAGGTAAAAGTCCAAATCGTTATTAGTTCTTAGAGACCAGAGAGTAGATTTTAGAAGATACCGAGTTACCTACGAGTATACGCCAGGTCCTAGGAGTTATTCAGATTACGACTTTACGAAAGGGGATATGAAATTTGTATGGTCGCCTGGAAACAATTTGATTATGCAATGTGCTAAGCATCATGTTTTAGACCTTTTCAAATGCATAGGTACTTACAAAGTTCTTTTGATTAAATCTGTTGAAAATCTTGAAATTGAAAAGGATTTGTTCATGTTCCTAGTAAACTAGACAACGAATTATTCCTCTTCTTCAGATTATATTTGGTCATGGAAGACAGCTGTCTGCCTTAGCAGTACATCCAGATGATGAGCTATTTGCCACGGCAGGTCAAGATAAAAATATCGCCCTGTGGAAGAGAAATAAACTCGTTTGGTGCACCCAGGTAAGTAAGACGTAGCGGTCATTTGTTTAGGTTTGGACAGGAAGCAAGGACCAGAATGATAAAGCATGAAGAATTTGTCTCTTCATGTTGAATCGAAGAGTTTCAGTGACGGGCGACAAGTTTCCATCAACATTAACCTCACCTAGCCTGAATGGGGCTGCGAAAAGCCAGCAGCAATCGAATGTCCAGAAAGAAGGTTACCTGTCCAGATGTTAACCACACGCAACGTGGCTTAACTTCAGTGAACCATTGGCCACTGGTACATTCAAAGTACTACATATCGCCGCTCCCCTGTCGCCTGTCGCGTTAGCTAGGACTTTAGTTTGAATCTTCTGTCTTCAGTGCACTATTGGGAACTGGTTTATCCAATATACTATCTTCGCCGTCTTAATTTGCTTTCAGGTGATGTACGAGTGTGTATCGCTGACCTGGCATCCGTTTGGTGTGGCTCTGGCAATAGGATCTGCAGAGGGTTATCTCATAGTTGTCAATGCGGAGACAGGAGCTCTCATTACCACCCTGAGGGTGTGTGGATCACCCCTGACATGCATTGCGTACAATCCCGGTAAGAATGGCTTTTTTGAAGAGATTTGATAAGGGGAACTGTAATTGCTGTGCTCTTATCGTCCTGAAAGCGATTTCCTTATCCTATAGGAAGGACAGTATTGTAATTTCAAGAGATTCGATAGAGGGGACTGTAACAACTGAGAACTTGTCGTCTCGAAAGCGAAGAGAGAAGGAAGACACGAAAGGAGACGCAGA
Organism: Diaphorina citri; assembly: GCF_000475195.1. Taxonomy (NCBI): domain Eukaryota; kingdom Metazoa; phylum Arthropoda; class Insecta; order Hemiptera; family Psyllidae; genus Diaphorina; species Diaphorina citri. The sequence continues at coordinate 88,660 of NW_007378570.1, read as the reverse complement.
CGTTACGAAGAGGTTTTTTTATAAATTTGACAGAGGGAACTGTAACTGGTGAGGTCTTATCGTCCCGAAAGCGAAGAGAGAAGGAAGACAGGATAGAAAAAAGCCAGCCGTTCTGAGAACGAACCTTATGTGTTCAGGATAAAGTCAGTTCCGGGCGGGAATAAAACTCGTGACCTAGCGCTTGCAAAGCAGACGCGCTACCAACCAAGCTAACTAGGCCGACAATGTTGTCCGAGAAGTATGCTGTGTCTTTTGGACAACCCAAACTTTGGGAAGTCCGTCCCTAAAATTTATTGATTGTTTCCTTCTTCCTCCCTTCTCTCCCCACCTTATTCCAGCGGGAGACCTGGTAGCTATTGGATCTCAGAACGGCAGTGTGTATCTGATGAGAGTGAGCAGGGATGGAATCAGCTATAAGAAGAGCAACAAGATGAGGGGCACTCAGGCTCTCACTACGTTGGATTGGAGCACAGATGGAAACTATCTGCAGACGGCAACACTGGATTATGATCTTACGTTCTGTAAGTAAATCATCCTGGATGTTGTTAGTAAATGACTCTTTTTTTCGTTAGGCGCTGTAACTATGTGTTAAATCATGTCGTTCGCGCCGGTAATGAACCTTTGTGTTGTAGGAAAATTAGCTTTTTTTTGTTAGGTCAGATAGCAGCGCAAAATATCCGCTATAAAATCAAGGAAAATTCTTTGTGTTCTATGCATACTGTATATCCCATTGGCTCTGATCCAAGAAGCAAGGTTTTCGTTTCCAAGGGATCTGTAAATTGGATGAGGGCTGCTTTCTGTTTCAATGGACTTTACATGGAACCCTCTTGGAACTTCGCACCATTTGTCAATATTTTCTCTGCCCAGAGTGAACAGTGAATTATGTGATATGAAAATTGTTTCGTGGAACCGAGCGATATTAAGGTGTGTCCACTGTCCAAATATAGTTGACGCGCCGTCGATCGATCATCAATCGATGTCGATCGACGGCCGTCGACCATGTGTGGACACACTACACACTTTCAGAGGAAATTCTTTCTTTTTCCAGGGGATGTGAAGACGCTGACTCCAGAGAAGAGTCCTATCGCCATGAAGGATGTTAAATGGTACACGTTCAACGCTACAGTAGGGTACCTCGTGTCAGGTAAGTAAGGGAGCTGGCAGTCCGATTTGAAAGTTAGGAAATTCAAGTGACAGGTAGGTATCTTATGTATTTCGTTCCTTCCAAACTCAGTGGTGCCGTGATTAACGCGTCGGACTTCGGATCTGGAGGTTGGTGGTTCGAATCCAAGTCGTGTCATAAAATTTATCTACTTAGATGTAATAATATTGGGGAACGATATTTTTGTGACAAGCATTTAAGAGGCTTAGCACAATTAAAAAAAAAAAATCCTTTATTTCGTTAATTCCACAAAATAGACACCTCAGAGTCCTCAGATGTACATATACTCGTATGTCAAACTTAGGAATATTAGCCATCGTTTTCCCCTCAGCCCTCACACAGGTTCTGTCAAACTGAATGCCTATCCACCGGCGTTATCACATAAAAAAAGTTCGTTTTCGCTCTCCTGTAAATTTTCAAAAATGTGGCTTTACTCTCCTTTGTATTGTAAGTGTAAGGGACGCTTTGATGTTTTCTATCAACTGAAATTTAGATGATGTCTCTACTTTACTTTTTGCTCAGGTATTTGGAACAACCGGTTCTATCCCATGACCTCCATGATTTCTGCGGTGAACAGATCTGCAGCTCATGATCTTCTTATTGCGGGCGATGTGGATGGATACTTGCGTCTCTTCAGGTGAGTCCTCAGGCGGAGGTCCCGGGTTCGATTCTCCGAAGAGTCGGTTCTGTGCTTGGAATACGGAGAAGACGCTTAATCTTTTAATAATGCTGTGATATTCACAAAACAAACCTTACCGGGAATCGAGCAAGCGACCTAGCAGTCCTAGCACTTACAAGGCAGACGCGCTAGCTTCAAGCTAACTAGGCTGGCAGGTTCTAAATTCTAGATTTGTCTTGGGCTCTCAGCTTCACCGCAAATAATGAATGATGATTATTCTCTGTTTTCTGTCTGGCTGGGGGACTTAAAGACTTTAAATAGGGAGGATTCCGCAGCCTTAAATTTCCCTCGCTAAAGATTTAGCAAAGGTTGAGTGCAAAGGGCATCCACTCGTGAACATTCTATAGCCAAAACCAAATGTCAGCCCAAAGCAATCACCCCAGGGCTGATTGAGACTATTGAGAGGCTGTCGAACCACCGCCTGAACACGGGAAAAGGCGAAGAAGAAGATTAACATCTGTTTTTATGTTCGCAGATACCCATGCATCAGTCCTAAGGCGGAATATAGTGAGGAGAAAGTATACAGTGGTCAGATCAACGCAGCCAGGTTTATGTTTAATGATAGGAACCTGGTGACTGTAGGGGGATCAGATGCTACTCTCATGTTATGGGAGGTAGTGGATGACTAAGTACCCACTGTGGAGAAATGCACAAGTTTCAAAGCTAGAAGCCAGGACCCTATTTTACGAACGACTCTGCACTCCTCACTTTTTGCTCTACGCGTCGGAATAACGTCGTTACTGAGAAAAATAAATGGGGTGCCACAAGTTTTAGGAGAATTAGGGTGGAACAACTCTATTATTGGGTTATTTCCCCTGTCGCTTCCTGTGTCGAGCTTCTTGATATTATATTAGAGTTCCGGAACCTAGTCACTCGATTAGGCATCTAAAACCCCATGCAGTTTTTTTCCTCAGTATACCTACAACATACTGTTTTTCAATATTTTCTGCACGTGGAATAAAAAATTAGGAGTGCAGAGTTATTCGTGGAACAGGCCATCTAGACAATTAAGAGTCGATTTTTCGTATTTAAACGAGAAACATCGATACATTGATAAGAAAAACTCGTTTTACCTTTTCAACATCCCTGGCTAAATCCCAGAGATAAGAATGCATCATAATACCTATTACCTATAATTAGGTAATTATTATATGTACCTACTTTATCATTAGTTCGAATGGGAACTGATAATACAGGAAAACAATAGCAAAGGTTTTGCATTCTAATTAACAGCAATTGAGATTTACAAAGATTTCTAATACAAAGTTAACACGTACATATACATAGTTGCCTTAGATATTTTTAAAAACGAACTATCTTCGACCATTTTCCTAGGCAAATAGAGAGTCATTTTGGTAAATAGAGAGCCTACTTCCCGAGACGGACTTGACCATAGTCCCATTCAGGTACCCTCAAATGAGCCTCAGTTATTGTCTGTGGCTTGACAGGGCTGGTTTTGTCTTAGTTTACGTCCTCCAGCAAGATAGGTAAATAGGTCTCAACTCCTAATAATCCTAAATACATAGTGCTAAAGTACAAAATACTCGTACAAACCTACCTACTTTCTCGCGAAGAGGAAACCAATTTACAGCTCTTATCAGTTGCTGATAACGGAAATCATTGTCGGAGATAACACCTCCCATTATCACTTTAATAAAGTTAATATACTGCCAGTTTATTTCTATTTTAATTTTTACCAACATATTTCCAATATTTTATAGGTCAATATTTATAATTTATAGCCACATAGGATATAGTTACACTATTAGAGAAAAATGTAAGTATTTATTTCAACTAACAAATTAAGTATGATACCTATTTATTTTCTTAGGTAGGTATATCTAACTTTTTACATGTCGAACTTGTTCTTGTGCCATTTGTAATATCTAGGTACATTTAGGTACCTATGTATATCTGTTTTCCCTAGAGATGCAGGAGCTGGTCAGAGTTTCAAAAGACTTTGCACTTTGTAAAAGTTATAACGTAGGCCGTAGGGAATACCCATTGAAAAAAAAACTTTTAAAAACATTAGGTACCAACGTAACCATTCATCATGCCTAAATTGTTGCTATGACGTCAAAAAATTCAAAATCTGAAGTGCAAAGTTGAAAAGTTATTTAGGTAACTACGTACGTACCTATACCGATTTTTAACCTCTGTTAGGTACCTACTTTAAGTAGGTAATTAATATGTCCTTTAACTGTAAATAAAAATAAACATTGATCCATGGACACAGATGTAGGAATCAAAAATTTAGTGAGCTTTTGTTCGACAAACAATGACATTAGTTAGTAGACCAGGAGTTATTTTTCTATTAAAATACCTAATCTCAATTTTATGCCATTTTTTAAACAAAGGAAAATAATAATATTTTCGTTAATTTACTTACCTATAAGTTCAAGCTTTATTAGATTTCTTTTTTCAGTTTATAACAGTGTGTTTTCTTTATTATCGGTAGAGCCAGGTATCTCCTTTTTCATTTACAGGGCAAGTTGGCATTATTACCTGAATCTTAATAATTAAAAAGAACTAATAAAATTATTAGTTTTTAATTTAAAAATAAATAGGTAGGTAGGTAATATTTTAAGAGAATACCTACTCCCAGCTCCCACTACTTACCTAAAAGGGAAAGTAAAAAGTTCTAGGGCAAAGAGGTTTTTCGTAGAGGGGAAAAAACCTCCCAGACATTTATGTCACCCGTGGCAACACTGTATTGTTTTGTTTACAAAATTCTTATCTCCATCACTGTCATTACTATCACTATTATCAGTGATACAAAATCCAGATTTTTGCTTATCACGGCCTCTTTACTAGTTATTTGTACTTTCATCTCATGATATAAATAGGTAACTTTCCATACATAGAACTTTTCACTCTTGTACTTTGATCAACAGTAACTAACAGATTACTACAAACAAGGAACAGGAAGCAGAGAACTCATCAGCATCGGCAATCATTAGAAAACATTCCAATCTCTAGCTCTAGACTCCTTTGTGTACTTGGTGCTAATAAATCTAGTGTTTTTCTCTTTGTGTTAAGTGTTTTTTTTTTTAATTAAATATTGTGTAATTAATATTGAAAATGTCTGCAATTACGAAAGGTAAGTGTATTATCTTCTCTATCTGTCTGAAATCTCAAAAAATCAAAAAGAAACCCTCAACAACCACTTGTTGCTTAATAGAAATCTGAGGATTTTGGAATTTTATTCATTTCCGTGTGACATTACTAGGTACTTCAATTGAGGTTTTCAGGAAGTAGGCTTTTTTGTGTGATGAAGATCATCTTAAAATCCATATAGTTTCATGGACAGAATTGTATCTAGAAATGTTCAGCTCAATACCCTCAAGCTTAGGAACTGACTAAACAACATCCTGAATAATTTTACACAATTACCTATTTTCTATTTTCCAGGAATTTTCATTGTAGCAGCCAAAAGAACTCCATTTGGTACTTATGGTGGCAAATTTACAAAGACCTCTTCCACTCAATTACAAACAGTTGCTGCTAAAGCAGCACTTGAAGAGGGCAAGATCAACCCAGAACTGGTTGACTCTGTCGTAATAGGCAATGTTTTGGCTGTAAGTAATAAATTCTAGCTTTGTATTAGTTGCAAAGGTTGTGCCTGTTTCTTTTTCAACTAAGGTTTTTACTTTTTATCCTTGGTAATTTGTTATCAATTTTGCATTATTAACCTTTGAACAGTAAAAATGTTCATTTTACTTAATTTATTTCACAGAACACATCTTCAGACTCCATCTATTTGCCTCGTCATGTCAGTCTTCATGTTGGCATACCTGTGGAAAAACCTGCCTTAGGAATCAACAGGTTATGTGGCTCAGGATTCCAGTCTGTAGTGAATGGTGCTCAGAATATTTTGGCTGGAGATTCACAGATTGTGCTAACTGGAGGAGTTGATAACATGAGTCAGGCTCCTCATGCTGTCAGAAATATCAGGTAATTAAGTGTGCAACTAACTCAATTCACATTAATTCACAGAACACATCTTCAGACTCCATCTTTTTGCCTCGTCATGTCAGTCTACATGTTGGAATTCCTGTGGAAAAACCTGCCCTGGGAATCAATAGGTTATGTGGGTCGGGATTTCAATCCATAGTGAATGGTGCTCAGAATATTCTGGCTGGAGATTCACAGATTGTGCTAACTGGAGGAGTTGACAACATGAGTCAAGCTCCTCATGCTGTCAGAAATATCAGGTAAACAGGTGATAAACTCACCCAACTGGGCAGCATGTACCTAAATATTTTTCATTGAACTATTTCAATGGACTTAGGGCACAAACCAAAGTAATTAACTTGGAACAATACCAACAAAGTAGGTTATTGATGTACCTACTAACAAAGGGACATTTTGGTGTAGTAGTGAAGTTAAATAATCTGAAAAATGTGATGTGAATGTGTTATTTATATTTCTTGAATAACTATGTACTTAGTTCCATTGGACTTTAAAAGAACAGAAATTAAGTAGACACCTAATCACATACGGAATTTTTCATTCCAGGTTTGGTGTGCCCCTGGGAGGTCAAATGGAACTGGAGGACACTCTGTGGACAGGACTCACTGATACGTACTGTAAACTACCCATGGCACTCACTGCAGAGAAGTTGGCAGACAAGTTTGGCATTACCAGAGATAAGGTGGACGAATTTGCCCTCAGATCACAGACTTTGTACAAGAAAGGTAGGTATTAAAAAAAAAAAAAAAAAAAAAAAAAAAAAAAAAAAAAAAAAAAAAAAAAAAAAAAAAAAAAAAGGGTATAAAAAAAAAAAAAAAAAAAAAAAAAAAACAACCCATAGTTTGTATGAAATGGGAATTTTCACATAATATGTTGAACCAATATGTAGTGTTATTGTACTAGTAGTGGCATTATTTCATATGTACCTACTTACATAAAGATCAGCTGCTACTTATTATTTTATGGGATTCAGATTTGTAATCATTAATCATAGAATGGAATAAAGTTTTAAATAATAATTTATTAAAACTATACCATTAGAGTCAAACTTAATAGACAAGCAAAGATTTCATCTCTGTAAGAGGGAACTGCACAAACGACCTGCCCTATGGCTCTCAGCATAGTACACTGTTTTTACTATTGTTTTGTGTTCCATATTCTCCTCTGTTCAGCTCAAGATGCTGGCGTATTCAAATCAGAGATTGCCCCAGTCGAAGTGACAATCAAGAGGAAGCCTGTGTCTGTAGATGCAGATGAACATCCTAAACCTCAAACCACTCTGGAGACCCTGGCCAAACTTCCACCGGTGTTCAAGAAAGACGGTGTGGTCACTGCTGGATCAGCTTCGGTAAGTTTCTCATACTATCTATCTGAGGAATACTGATGCTTTGGAGGCCGGAGGATAGTAAATTATTGTTATATGAGGTGTGACTATTACTGATGCTGCTACAGGAAAACTAGGTATGTCCCCCATTTGTTGTAATGCACATTTTTTAAAGATTGAAATCTCATCTTTTGATTGAGAGATCTCATGTATCTGTACTCCAATTATTTTTGGTTTTACCTTGAATTCGTTTCACTTTATATCTTCTTCGCGTTCCTATCCGTTTCGGATGTTGGCGATCATCATGCCTATTCTGATTTTGTTGGTTGCTATCCAGAACACTTCTGCTGAGCTCTTGTTGAACTTTATATGTGACGGCTTTTCACATGCTTTTCATCTCTCCCCTCAGGGTATTTGTGATGGAGCCGGAGCTGTTATAATCGCCAGTGAAGCTGCGGTCAAGTCACACAACCTGACTCCCCTTGCTAGACTGGTGGGCTATTCTGTGGTTGGTGTGGACCCATCCATTATGGGCATTGGACCATCACCTGCCATCAAGAATCTGCTCAAGATTGCTGGACTCGGCTTAAACGATATTGACCTTGTTGAGGTAAGTATGGAGTGCAATAGTCCTACACACTGGACTCCGCACACAGCAATTTTATTAGGAAAATACCCCATTTCAATGTAATGTAATGGAGTGTGTTTGAGTGAGAAGCAAAATAGACTTAACGCCTGCCTCGGTGGCGTAGTGGTCAAGACGCTCGCATTCTGAATAGGAGGACGCGGGTTCAGTCCCGGGTGAGACAAAGAATGAGTGGCTATTTATAGTTGCGTTGTCGGCATTTTGACATCAAAATATTTACGAAATGCAAAGTTCAAGGAACTGTCTCCAGGTTGGGAAAGTTTCCGAAAAGTTTTAAAGGCAGCGATGTCAACTTGGAATTCCCAGCAAATGCAAAATGCTCATCAATTTTGAAAAGCTTTCGTAATTTGCTCATCAATAAACCTCTTCATTTCAGATCAATGAAGCATTTGGAGCTCAAACTCTGGCCTGTCTGAAAGATTTAGACTTGGACATCAACAAATTGAACTTGAACGGAGGTGCCATTGCTTTGGGTCACCCACTGGGGGCGTCTGGCTCAAGAATTACGGCCCATTTGGTTCATGAGTTGAGGTAAGTGGATTTTTTCAAGTGGTTTTACGTCACTGAATAACACGTAAAAAAGAAACAAATGAGATTTCTTAGCGTATTTCCTGATTTCTCCCCCCTGCTGCTGCAGGTGTAAATACCTGCAAGTAGGGTACCTATAACTACGTATATCTATTTACTCAGTATAACTTAATATAGGTACCAACTCACCTACATCCATAGGTGAATACTTCTACAGTCTACACATAAGTACCTACCTTTTTTTACATTGGATATTTTATGGAACTACATAACAAATTACTCTATATATGTATGTAAATTACAACATACCTATTATGTACCTGTATCAAGTTTCCTTCGCGGTGTTATGTTAATCTAAAGCGACCTGTGCTATGTACCTACCGGTAACAGGGTTTATTTTATACAAGAAAAGCATAGTTTTTTCCTCTCAGCATTTATGCTAATTACTTTGTGTGACCTCTTTCGTATATATTTAAATCGGAAGAAAATGGGTGAAAAAGATGACGAAGAGGAGGGCATTCTAAGGGAGAAAAGGTAATATGTAGAAAGTAAAAAAATATAGAATAAAGGGTTTTCCGTCATCCCCTAGCGTAGCATAATTGTAGCGTAACACGATAGACGCTTGTTATTTGAGTTGGAAATTTCGTTTTACATACTCGGAACGTACTAAAAACCCAGAAAAGACCTGATAAAAAAACTAATTATTTTTGTGTACCTTATACCTTTCATGCAAAAGATATGAATTTTTCGTATTTGCCTAGAATAAATTCGTTCAATGCAAGACACTTTGTGTTTGCCTAAAGGTATTCCATACCTCGGCTGGGATTGAACCCACGCCCTCCTGTTTACCAGGCGAGCGCCTTGACCACTACACCACCGAGGCAGGCAGTATTGAACCACTAGATACATGTTCTAATTTTTGTCAAGTTAGGCATTCGCTGTTTCTTTTAGTATCTTGGGAACATTTTATTGGTACTTAAATAGGTATAGTATAATGTATGTACATAAGTATAGTCAAATATAATGAGAAAGTATGAAATTAGCAAATTTATTTAGGAACGATTTATTTAGGACCGAAATTGTTTTCCGTTTCTACTTACCTGCTTCTAAAATCTTGGCCTGTCGTTTTCCCTCGGCCACGTTAATATCGGCAGCTCGTATTCCTTCAGATTCTAGAATGGCCGCTCTTTTTATCAAAAGCTTGCACTTGAAAAAAAAAAAAAAAAAAAAAAAAAATGACCGTACTTATAGGGTTATAACACTCACGTTACCTCTTGAAAATTCCTATTGATAAGCACTCTGTTTTGAAACTTTAACCACCTTGGTAGTATTGAACCACTAGATACATGTTCTAATTTTTGTCAAGTTAGGCATTCGCTGTTTCTTTTAGTATCTTATTAGTACTTAAATAGGTATAGTATAATGTATGTAGTCAAATAGAATGAGAAAGTATGAATTTAGCTAATTTAGGTATTACTAAGTATTTAGCTGAAACTTTTTCGTTTAGGAACAATTTATTTAGGACCGACATTGTTTTCCGTTTCTACTTACCTGCTTCTAAAATCTTGGCCTGTCGTTTTCCCTCGGCCACGTTAATGTCGGCAGCTCGTATTCCTTCAGATTCTAGAATGGCCGCTCTTTTCTTTCTCTCCGCTTCTACTTGCATTTGCATAGCTTCATTCACACGCGAGGGCAGTTTGATATCTCTAATTTCATAACGGAGACAAGTGATGCCCCACGCTTCACTGGCATTGTTAATAGCGTGCACGATGGACTCGTTTAGACTCTCTCGCTCCCGGAAAACTTTGTCTAGTGAGATTTTACCCAACTCTGATCTGAAATGGAAGAGTGATTTTTTTTTTCTTCAGTTCACCTTTTGTAGTTGGACTTTAGATAAGACATTAAACTAAAAGACCAAATATTATTCGTTGGAAGGTGTATGTAATAAGCACTTTGATGGGAAACTTAATTGGAAATAGAGCAACTGGGTAAGAGAGGGGAAGAAAAAAAAAACTTCAGGTAGATACTTGGTAAAAGTCAACATCTATGTCATTGAAGTCCCATGTCATTGAAACCTGATTAGATCTTTTGTGACATCAGGTTGTTACCAATGTTACCTAGTTACCTCATTGTTGTTTGTGCTAATTGGGTGATAGCAAACTCTGGATCTTCAACTCCATAGCTGGCAAGATAAGGATCATTGATTTTCAAGTACAGAACTCCATCTATGCTCAATGTTACATTGTCTGATGTGATAGCACTTTGCTGAGGAACATCAATGGCAATTTCTTTTAAACTTTGAACATATTTGATTTTATCAATGATTGGAATGAGGATGTTCAGTCCAGGTTCCAATATCCTGTGATATTTGCCCATCCTTTCTACAACCCAGGCCTAAGGAAAGAAAATATATTATGAGTAAGTAAGTAGAATCCTGAAAATTATTGGTCCGAACAAGGTCTGAGGACATGGTAGTGTTCAAGGCCAAGTTTCAGAAAACACATTTGTGCATCTTACAACTACCTTTTGGTCAGGACAAAAGCTCTTACATGACCGCTATGTTCTTCAATTCTGTACAGAGGGAGCAGCACTATCGAACTCTCAAGGATATCGCACATCACTTCCTGGCATTGGGTTTGCAGTCTTCATCATCGCTGTAATATTCTGCTAGGTCACCTGACTTGTGAGGATGAGAGTCAACCTTCTTGTAAATTGCCAACGCCTGTAACAAACGCGAATGGAAGTTTAGACTAATTGAAACGAATCTTGCCTACTTTATATGGGTTTCAGTCGATATTGACCGACTGTATTGAAGGCAGACCGGGTAGACATACGATTGAGCAAATCTACTAATTCTTGTTCAAATAGATCTTCCTCACAGCCAGCCCATAACTGTATTAGAAAATCAACCTCAAGGGAGAAGAAACTGAAAACCGAGAAATAACTATTAATCTGTGTCCACACATAGTCGACGGCCGTCCATCGGGTGAATCTATGTTGTCGAGGCAGTACTGAAAACCGAGAAATAACTATTAATCTGTGTCCACACATAGTCGACGGCCGTCCATCGGGTGAATCTATGTTGTCGAGGCAGTGTGGACAGTTTAAGTCGACATCGATCGACGACTATGTGTGGACACAGCTTTAGAATCATCTTACCTGTGTAACCATAGAGGCAATGTTATTGGCATCACTAGGTACAATGAGAGTGTTGTTAGTTTTGGCCAATTCATTGAATGCCTTCACATATTGTTCCGCTATACTAAGAGATGCGGCACTTCGTCCATCCTTAGTTTCCAGAGCTTTGGCCACGAGGTCTAAACTTTTAGCCCGAGCTTCTGCCACTGATAATAGGGCCGTGGCCACAGGTGTAGTACAGGCGCTATCACGCCAAAAGAGGGCAAACGAGCACGGTTGGTCCCGTGGTAACGCGCTTGCTTGCCATGCAGAAGGTCCCGGGTTCGAATCCCACCATCGACAAAAATTTGTACTCGTTTTTCGATTGCAAATACTTCAACGGGTTACTTTCTGGTGTTCTCGTGTTGACCCAGCACCTAAATGGGAAGTATTATGTCTCTTCTCACCCATCTGATGAGAGGCATACTAAGGGATGGGCATGCTACGACACAGACCACATGCGTCTAATGTAGCAGTTGTTTCATTGCTACGAAATAAAAACGGCGGTGAAACAGTCATCTAAAAAAAAGAAAAAAAAAAAAATTGCCCATAGGGGTATAACACTCACGTTACCTCTTGAAAATTCCTATTGATAAGCACTCTGTTTCCAAACTTTAACCACCTTGGATTTTCAAGATGTCTAGTAAGTAGGTACCCCCACAAAAGCACAAATGTGAAAAAAAGGCCAAGTTCCTATCCAAAAATGTCGGCCTATAAAAGTGGTGAGATCAGAAAATTAAGGCCAAGTCTGCATTCCCAATTTTTCGTGTCTGCTGAAAATGCTGGATCTCAATTCCTTCAACCTTCTCTCAATTTCAACTTGGCAATGTTTTCCTTTTATTTTCATGTTAATTAATTCTTCTTCGAATTTTGTGCTTTTTCAAGAGGTTTGATAAAGGGAACCGTAACTGCCAAGGTCTTATCATCCGGAAATCAAACAGAGAAGAAGGATAGGATAGGAGAAAGCCAACCGTTCCGAGAACAAACCCCATCTGTTTATCATGATTCTAATTTTGTTTTTCTTTATCCTTTTTGTTTTCCAGGAGAAAGAACTTGAAGTACGGAATTGGCTCCGCTTGTATAGGAGGTGGTCAAGGTATTGCTCTATTGATCGAGAGAGTTTAAGGTGGCTCACTTCACACACAACCGACCAAGGCTAACTTCATCATCATGACTGAAGAACACCACAAGAACCAGGTCTACAGTCGCATGCTGACTTCATGTTGGTCCGATTTTGGACGTCCTTCATGCATTAAATTTGAACTTGCATAGAAAACGCAGGAGTCCAAAGTACATTTCAACTTGAGATTGTAGACTTGGGGAAATTTCTATACTTAAGGTGGAGGGTTGATTATTAATCAAGGAGTTTGTGGAGATTGTTCAAAAATACATATTTCAATGAGACTGATAGGTTTTACTTCTCAATGTTTTTCTGTTTTTTAGCATGTTTCTGTTTGATTCGTGGAGGCCAGAAGAATAGAAGGGGAACCAATTTGTATTTAAGTTTACTGTTCTATTTTTCCAAGGTCCAGTCGTTTGTTTCAAATAAATTAAAGAAGTAGGTTATGAATGATATGATGCATCGAATGCAATCTTTGGTCAAGGCTTTTTGCATTGTCTTTGTGTGGTATTGAACTGTATGTCCTTTGAAAATAATCAAATAATTTTATAATCTGCGAGCTATTATATGTTTTTACAAAAATTAATCAAATTAAGACTGTATACAAATTGTATTAAACGTAATTAAATATTGATATTATTGTTTTTATTTTTGAACTTTCCATCAAAATCAGTTTAAGCTAAACTAGAGAGGACAAAGAAAGTAATATTTCCTAGCTGAACTAGAAAATAAAGGACATTCACCGAAAGTAGTGGATCCCCAAATATAAAATAAATGCTGCCATCAAGCATTTAGTAATTTTTCTCGGTCTTAATTGGGTCATCCACTGAGGTCAGATACCTGAAAAATAAAACTGCCAGTTCTGTAGGCAATTTCAAATAGGTCGCTTTTAAAAGGAATGATTAACTTACTCAAATGCAGTAGACAAGATGATAAAACCGGCTCTTTCCTATAGTAATGGTTATAGGCAGATAGGCTATTGAACAAAATTCTTAGCTTACAATAACCAACCTTTATTCAGAGCTGGTCAGGACCAAAATCAGTTTAAGCTAAACTAGAGAGGACAAAGAAAGTAATATTTCCTAGCTGAACTAGAAAATAAAGGACATTCACCGAAAGTAGTAGATCCCCAAATATAAAATAGAAAATAAAAGAAATGTTGCCATCGAGCATTTTGTAATTTTTCTCGGTCTTAACACAAGATATTGTCTTGTATATCAACAAATTTCTAATTAAGTATTTGTTTGTGAGCTATGTATAATGGTAGGCAGGGCCCCTAAATATATCTCTGAAAATTTGGAGCACCCTCCCCTTGACAAAATCCTGAATACAGCCCTGATTATGTTAAATAGCAAGGTGACTTTTTTTTTGCAAGGAAATAATTTTTTTCTTCTTCAGAAACATGGTGGGAACAATCAGTGTTGGCTGTCCTCTTGACCTGAATCAGATCAACTCCAGGGTGCGATATTCAGAGTATAATCCAGGCAAATTTCATGGCCTGATTATGAAAATCTTAAATCCTCGTACGACATGCTTAGCATTCCAGTCAGGAAAATTGCTCATTTTGGGTGCTAAACATGAACACGACTGCAAATTGGCATCACGGAAATTCGCCAAAATCCTCAAACAGCTGGGACATCCCGTGAGTTTATTTTCTCCTTTTCCAATAAAAAGAATTACTATATTTTTGCTGTTGTGCTAAGTTAGGTATGTTGTTCTGTGATAGGTACAAGAAACCTTATAAGTACCTACATTCTTTCTTATTCTTATTTAGGGCGTCCTGATTGAATACTCTTTGAAACGTTGATTGATGTTGTAATTTCCTGAGCCATGTTATTTATTTAGAAATAAAAAGAAAAAATAGTCTGGTCTGGTCTCGTCTCAAAAAGATACTCGGCAAGCCTAGTTAGCTTGGTTGGTAGCGCGTCTGCCTTGTAAGCTCTAGGCCGCAGGTTCGATTTCCGTCCGGGGCGGTTTTTATTCTAAATCATTTTGAAGAAGCATTATAATTATTATGAATCCATTTTGTTACTTTTTTTATTTTTACTCCAGATCAAATACCAAA
>NW_007378570.1:0-73467 GCF_000475195.1 Diaphorina citri | reverse complement strand
TTTTTTTTTTTTTTTTTTTTTTTTTTTTTTTTAGCTTGTACTTATTGCTAGCAAATAGTTCAATTGTTCATAGTAATACACAATTGAACATTCCACAAACTCTGTACAGTGGACCTATTTTGAGAGAAGATGGTTTGTCTGCTTCTTCCTTGCCCATGTTCAGATGGGGTCAGCATTTGTCATGGGCCTCTCAATCAGCTTTAGAGTGATTGCTTTGAGGCCAACTGGTATTGGGTAAAAAAAATTTTCCGAGTGCATGCCCTTTGCACTCAACCTTCACTATTGATATAGCATAAGGAAATTTGGACTAGTCCACTCCCTGTTTATAGTCCCCTAGCTAGACTTTAGGGAAGATGATTGATATTTAAAATTTAAATTAATTTATAATTTATTCTCACCTCCTGTTGAGGGACAAACAGAACACCTGTATTTATTGGTGTAGTTGAAGCACATCTCTTGGAAATTTCAAGCAGTTCTTTGGAATGTAAGAGGTAGTTCTGAAAACAGAAGGAAAAATTCAATTGGTTATTGGCCTTATAAAAAAAGCTTATAATTTGGGCTTCAGTCCTGTGGTTTTAACCAAGGACAACACTCCAAAAAATAATTTACATATTTACAAGAACAAGGATCCAATGTCTGAATGAATATATTGACAATAATATGGTACCCTGTTTAAAAGTAGGTACAAAGTATTCCTTGGTCAATACACTTGGGGTTCATGCCAATGTCTAAACCCTGCCTTGGTGGTGTAGTGGTTAAGCCTGGTAAACAGGAGGACATGAGTTCAACCAAAATGGTATGAAATTTTAAACTTAATTAAAACCTGAAATTTTTTTTTTTTTTTTTTTTTTTTTTTAGCTTGTACTTATTGCTAGCAAATAGTTCAATTGTTCATAATAATACACAACTGATCATTCCACAAACTCTGTACAGTGGACCTATTTTTAGAGAAAATGGTTTGTCTGCTTCTTCCCTGCCACATGTTCAGATGGGGTTGGCATTTGTCATGGGCCTCTCAATCAGCTTTATAGTGATTGCTTTGAGGCCAACTGGTATTGGGTAAACAAAATTTTCTGAGTGGATGCCCTTTGCACTCAACCTTCACTATTGATATGGCATAAGGAAATTCGGACTAGTCTACTCCCTATTTATGGTCCCCTAGCTAGACTTTAGGGAAGATGATTGATATTTAAAATTTAAATTAATTTATAATTTTTTCTCACCTCCTGTTGAGGGACAAACAGAACACCTGTATTTATTGGTGTAGTTGAAGCACATCTCTTGGAAATTTCAAGCAGTTCTTTGGAATGTAAGAGGTAGTTCTGAAAACAGAAGGAAAAATTCAATTGGTTATAGGCCTTATAAAAAAAGCTTCTAATCAATACACTTGGGGTTCATGCCAATGTCTAAAACCTGCCTTGGTGGTGTACCTAGTGATTAAGCCTGGTAAACAGGAGGACATGAGTTCAACCAAAATGGTATGAAATTTTAAACTCATCATTCTTTCAGAAATTGACCACAATATTATCTAGTGGTAGCCTACTGTGGCTGTAAAAGTGTAACAGGACTCGGTAGTGTTGTACATTGCAGCCTTTTGAAGAACAATTTATTAGGGTTGTGCCATATTTCCCAAAATTTCACTTGTAGCTTGTAAACAACACACCCCTGCTTTCGGAACTGTCACTTGAAAGATAGTATATGCTTTTCCAGTTCAACTTTACTATTAATTGGGGTAGCTATTGGAAGATGGGAGTACTCACAATGGTACTCTTCTACTTAGTAGGGATCTTTTGTGGCTGGACTAAAATGAAGAAAAAATGTGCTTTACCTTCAATGGGCTGGATCTAACACGTGAAAACATAATTATTAATCCAATAATTAGCACTTAGTAGTTCGGTAATCCAGAAATATCTCTTATCAATGGAATAATCGTTATCAAAAAAAATCACGAAAAAATCAAACTTTTGTTTACAAAAATAAAAATACCGCATGTCCACTTTTCACCGATGAGCATTCCACCCACCGATGATTCGATGATCCCAGTTGATTAAAAATCATATGTGATTCATATGGGATTCATCTGATCGAGTTTTAGAATTCACCGAACTGGGCACCGATGGTCCGTGTTTTATGTGCTGCGATCTGCTGGATTTTTCTGAAACATCAATATTAATAGAGAGCGCGAAATTTCAAAAATAGAGAGCTGATTTTTTTTTTATTTGATTTGACTGTTTTGAGTTGACAACTTGACAAAGTTTAGTGGACGTCAGTGGCAGTTAGATCCATCTCTGAGGCTCTTGGAGACTACCCTCGTAAGGCAACCTGCTGGTGAGCAGGTAGGCGCATTTGGCTGGATCAGTTATTTGAGAGGTGACCTACATTCATCACAAAACTGAGGAACCCTCTTAAACTTGATTGTGTGTATCTTTCCAGATGGAAACCTCTGATCCAAAGAATTTGCCAACTAATTCAGATCTTCAATCCCAGGTAAGTAATATTAGAATACCCAAGTACTAGGCAATGTCTTATTCAGTAGGCTGGTAAAACCCTTTACCATCAGAGTTGTAAAGTAATGGAAAGACTGTGACAAGGTATACTGCAAATTATAGACATTTGGGGACCCCATGGTGTGGGATAAAGGATGCCAGTGCACAGAGCAAAGAGGTACTTTTTTTTTACAAAACCACCTGGCACCACCAAAGCATTACTTCAGGGGTACTCTACTCTCTTTGAAAATTTCATACCGCATATCGTGTCGTGTGTAGTGGGAACAATCTCATTTAAATTACATCGCCTACAAGGACATTTTGTGTCGTGTGTAGTGGGAACACTCTCGTTTTAATAACATTGCCTACAGGACATTGGAAAAAAAAGCGGGTGAAACTCAAGTGAGAACGGTCTCCAAGGGAGTAACAGTAGTGGACAATACCTAATACTTTGGAAAATGGGAGGAAAGAGGGGGAAAGGTACCAAAAGGGACATTTGAGAGAAAAAAAAAATGTTTTTATTTAAAAAGATGAGTGTTCAACTGTTCATAGCAATGAAACAACTGCTACATTAGACCCGTGTGGTCTGTGTCGTAGCTTGCCCATCCCGTAGTATGCCATCTCGTTGAAGCACATCTCTTGGAAATTTCAAGCAGTTCTTTGGAATGTAAGAGGTAGTTCTGAAAACAGAAGGAAAAATTCAATTGGTTATAGGCCTTATAAAAAAAGCTTCTAATCAATACACTTGGGGTTCATGCCAATGTCTAAAACCTGCCTTGGTGGTGTACCTAGTGATTAAGCCTGGTAAACAGGAGGACATGAGTTCAACCAAAATGGTATGAAATTTTAAACTCATCATTCTTTCAGAAATTGACCACAATATTATCTAGTGGTAGCCTACTGTGGCTGTAAAAGTGTAACAGGACTCGGTAGTGTTGTACATTGCAGCCTTTTGAAGAGCAATTTATTAGGGTTGTGCCATACTTTGCCAATATTTTTTTTTTCACCTGTAGCTTGTAAATTACACACCACTGCTTTCGGAACTGTCACTTGAAAGATATGCTTTTCCAGTTTCCAGTTCAACTTTACTAGGTATTAATTGGGGTAGGTATTGGAAGATGGGAGTACTCACAATGGTACTCTTCTACTTAGTAGGGATCTTTTGTGGTTGGACTAAAATTAAGAAAAAATGTGCGTTACCTTCAATGGGCTGGATCTAACACGTGAAAACATAATTATTAATCCAATAATTAGCACTTAGTAGTTTGGTAATCCAGAAATATCTCTTATCAATGGAATAATCGTTATCAAAAAAAATTATCACGAAAAAATCAAAATTTTAAACTTTTGTTTACAAAAATACCGCATGTCCATTTTTCATCGATGAGCATTCCACCGGTGAGTCCGGTGATCCCGGTTGATTAAATATCATATGTGATTCATATGGGATTCATCTGATCGAGTTGTAGAATTCAACGAATTGGGCACCGATGGTCCGTGTTTTGTGTGCTGCGATCTGCTGGATTTTTCTGAAATATCAATATTTTTTAAAGCGCGAAATTTCAAAAACAGAGAGCTGATTTTTTTGATTTGATTTGACTGTTTTGAGTTGACAACTTGATTACCTGACAAATTTTAGTGGAAGTGGACGTCAGTGGCAGTTAGATCCATCTCTGAGGCTCTTGGAGACTACCCTCGTAAGGCAACCTGCTGGTGAGCAGGTAGGCGCATTTGGCTGGATCAGTTATTTGAGAGGTGACCTACATTCATCACAAAACTGAGGAACCCTCTTAAACTTGATTGTGTGTATCTTTCCAGATGGAAACCTCTGATCCAAAAAATTTGCCAACTAATTCAGATCTTCAATCCCAGGTAAGTAATATTAGAATACCCAAGTACTAGGTAATGTCTTATTCAGTAGGCTGGTAAAACCCTTTACCATCAGAGTTGTAAAGTAATGGAAAGACTGTGACAAGGTACTGCAAATTATAGGCATTTGGGGGCTCCATGCTTCAGGGTGTGGGATAAAGAATGCCAGTGCACAGAGCAAAGAGGTACTTTTTTTTTACAAAATCACCTGGCACCACCAAGGCATTACTTCAGGGGTACTCTACTCTCTTTGAAAATTTCATACCGCATACATATTTATACCTTGATAGTTGAGTGCTAAAGAGTATCAGTCAGATGCAAGATCATGAGCAGTCAGATGATTTTTAGGGTAAAATGGTAGAACTTTCAACCTGAAATTAAGAGGAATTCTCCAACTAACCACTCTAAACTTCACAGTCAGCACTCCTTCATGGAACAGGGTACAGGTCAATAAAATTAATTGGTAGGTTTTTTTTTTTTTCCAAACATACTTACCTACTTGGGACTTGGGTATCAAAAGAATTGTCTCAACAACTGTAATTCAATTTTACTTACCTAATTACAAACTGTTGTGGTATAATGGAACAACTTGTTCTGAGCTGACAGTCTAAAGTCTAAATAAAGCACTACTTATAATGATTTCCAGATTGCCCCAGCAACTCCTGTACCAACACCTGTAGATGTAGGGCCTGGAATCACTATTCAGTAAGTACTTATCTAGTGTGGACAACTTTTCAAGAATTATTTAACCTTAGCTTCCAATAACTAAGTAGTATGGAAATCTTAGAAAGACAGAGCTTTGTCTCAAATAACCAGACAAGATATTGTCTTGTATATCAACAAATTTCTAATTAAGTATTTGTTTGTGAGCTATGTATAATGGTAGGCAGGGCCCCTAAATATAACTCTGAAAATTTGGAGCACCCTCCCCTTGACAAAATCCTGAATACAGCCCTGATTATGTTAAATAGTAAGGTGACTTTTTTTTGCAAGGAAATAATTTTTTTCTTCTTCAGAAACATGGTGGGAACAATCAGTGTTGGCTGTCCTCTCGACCTGAATCAGATCAACTCCAGGGTGCGATATTCAGAGTATAATCCAGGCAAATTTCATGGCTTGATTATGAAAATCTTAAATCCTCGTACGACATGCTTAGCATTCCAGTCAGGAAAATTGCTCATTTTGGGTGCCAAACATGAACATGACTGCAAATTGGCATCACGGAAATTTGCCAAAATCCTCAAACAGCTGGGACATCCCGTGAGTTTATTTTCTCCTTTTCCAATAAAAAGAATTACTATATTTTTGCTGTTGTGCTAAGTTAGGTATGTTGTTCTGTGATAGGTACAAGAAACCTTATAAGTACCTACATTCTTTCTTATTCTTATTTAGGGCGTCCTGATTGAATACTCTTTGAAACGTTGATTGATGTTGTAATTTCCTGAGCCATGTTATTTATTTAGAAATAAAAAGAAAAAATAGTCTGGTCTGGTCTCGTCTCAAAAAGATACTCGGCAAGCCTAGTTAGCTTGGTTGGTAGCGCGTCTGCCTTGTAAGCTCTAGGCCGCAGGTTCGATTTCCGTCCGGGGCGGTTTTTATTCTAAATCATTTTGAAGAAGCATTATAATTATTATGAATCCATTTTGTTACTTTTTTTATTTTTACTCCAGATCAAATACCAAACTTCACTGATGATACATTATAATAATAAGTCAATTTTTCACTTCTGTTATTTTCCCTCCAGATCAAATAGGTACCAAGGCTTCACTGTCGAACCGTTATAATAAGTCCATTTTTCACTTGTTATTTTCCCTCCAGATCAGATACCAAGGCTTCACTGAAGAAGCATTATAACAAGTCCATTTTTCACTTCTGTTATTTTCCCTCCAGATCAAATACCAAGGTTTCAAGATTCACAACATCGTGTGTACATGTGACGTACGATTCCCGGTCAAGTTGGACGCTCTACATCACGTTCACTCTCAGTTCTCCAGTTACGAGCCGGAACTGTTTCCCGGCCTAATATACAGAATGGTCAAACCGAGAGTGGTCCTACTTATATTTGTCAACGGGCGGATTGTGATCACAGGCGCCAAATCCCGATCGGAACTACACGAGGCTTTTGATAATATTTATCCTGTGCTGAAGAGTTTTAAGAAACAGTAAGGCCTTTGGATCAAACCCAAGGAGGTTGCAACCTTCCTTGGACTCGAAGAGGAGGAGGAGGAGGATACCTGGATTGACTTATTGGACGTCGCTACAACAACAAACAGTAAATACCGCGCCACCTCAAAGTAAGGCTGAAAAGTTGGGGGTACACAGAAGAGGACAGCTGCGAATGTGGAGCAAACCAAGACGCGGCCCATCTCTTGTCCTGTCTCAATCTACCAGAACCGTGCACCTTAGAGGACCTGCAGACAGCGAACGCCAAAGGAGTGGCCGTCGAAAGACAAGATTGTGAGACCAAGTTGGAAGAGAGGTCTGCAGACGTGTGTAGTGTACCGTGTTCCAGACCTTAGCCGATGGGTGATAGCAAAAATAACATGCTTATCAAAGTGGAGTAAGCATTAGCATGCAAAAGGTGTGAGTGAATTCACGACGAGGTTGGTCAAATTTGATCACACAATTTTAGCTCTGCTCTAGTTTTCCTGTACGAAGTTCAGCCCCGTTCTCGATTATTTTACTAAAAAAAAAAAAAAAAAATGCGGCGAGCAAGGAAAAAACGAGGCCAATAAATGAGATTGAGACTTGGAAAAAGAGTGCTAGAATTTATTTAATTATTTGAGTATTACATTTTACGTGTTAATAATAAAGTATACTGTATTAAGTACGATTCTACATTGAATTCATAGTGTGAATTACTCAAATACCAAACTGATCACTAACAAGAACATATGAACACTTGGACATTTTTTCAGAACGAAATATTTACTTATCGTTTTCATGGAAACTTACTGAACTAGTCCGACCATCTATTCATTTTGATTGAATCTTGCTGATCATGTGGCATACCTGAATTTCATAAAATATGTAGTATAAATAGTTACTTATATAATAATCTAACTAAAATACAATACACATCACAAATGAAAATATAAAAACTAAAAATCATACAATTAAATTAAAAACAATAAGTGAAACAATTCAATTAAATAAAATAAAAAACACATATCTATCACAAAATAAAATTCCAATATTGAAAAAATATTCAAATCGAATAGAGGGGGAGGAAATGGACAATTAGAAGTACATAAAATTCTACAGCGTGATTTGTCTAGTAAATAGTTTGAAAACACAAGGACAATGCGTGGTGGACCGAATAATAATAATAGTGCTTATTTATACTGCTCGCATAGGACTGAAAAGTCCCTCCAGCAGGCTACTACTATTATTGTGGTCAAATTATCAAATTATATTGAGGATAAAATTCCATACCTCGGCTGGGATTGAACCCACGCCCTCCTGTTTACCAGGCGAGCGCCTTGACCACTACACCACCGAGGCAGGCCACAAAAATAAACACTAACCCCGAGTACAACTGTCTCGAAAAATAAAACTCGTGAGAGAACGGGGGATAATGATCTTAATTTCTACTGACTAATAACAAGACATCACACTAGTAAGGCTAACGGCCATCTGTCCAAGTTGCTGATAATTCTGGTTCGCTCGTGTTAACCGGTGTCACAACGTTGGATTCAAGCGTAGTTTCTGTTTTTCCTGCCGATAGTTTCTCCAGATATTTCTTTCTCGCATCCCGCAGGAGTTTTTCTCGTCGACTAGACAGCATTTTCTCGCGATCTTCGGAGCCCTTGGAGAATTTCACCTCGATATTTTCATCCTCTTTCTCGTCTTCCTGTTCTTGTTCTTCGGAGATGTTGTCACCCGTCCTCGTGCTCTCGTTTGATGAAACTTCCCTGAAAAATGAGATTGTTTTTATTATTAGACAGACATGTAATATACATGAAATTCTCTTGAAAACCTACCTCTTCTTCTTGCCGACATATAGTTTGACATTCAAATCACGATTTACCTAGCTAGATGGTCACTCATCTGAAGGCCCGTTCCCACTTGTCGTTCGGAAAAACAATCGTGTGGGGAACGAGCCTTAAGTACAAACCCCACGCGTGTGGTACATCACGTTCTGTTGGCGATTTCGGGGTGCACTCAGCCGCTTCCGTGTCGGCTCCTCTACCATTTCATACAATTGTAATTGTGTTGAGCATAAATCATGTTCAGCTTGTCATAATTTATAAAGTTCTTTCCTCCATCATACACCTCCCTAAATTTGTTTCATGACTTGACTTGGACTCGAACCATCGGCACTTGTGCAGAAGTCACGTCAATGGAAAATTGATACAGAGCAGTGATCAGTGTAGGGTTAGGTTAAACACAAAAAGGAGCTTTTTTTCCGTTCTAAATATTTCTGAATTCTGAATAATTACCAAACCTTCAACCTCCAGATCCGAAGTTCACAACTTACTCTGTTGATGTCGTGGAATTTTCCGATCCCTGAGATGTTGTGGGTGACTCATCATCTAGAATAACAAGCTGAGGTGGCAACACGAGTCGTCCATCCAGTATATTCTCGATAGTTAACTCCATGGACCGTGTTGCTTGCAGATCCTCCGTTATCACACTCACTGGGAAGTGAGGAAACAGTTGTTGCACCTGTAAAGAGAAGGCACAGAGAATCTCTATGTGTATAAAAGAGAAAGAAAATTGCCAAAAGTATATGTCTAGCAACCTAATTGATTATAATTAGATAAAGTCGTTCGCGCAGTATAATATGATTGTACTTCTATCCTTTCTAAATAAACTCATCTCTTGAAGTCTGCTGTTCTATATTTAGATAAGGACATGATTATATTGATGGATAATAATCGGTACAGTAGGAACCTACATAATGTTATCGATCGATATAAATTTATAAATACAACCTCCCCCCTTTCTGTACATAGGCTAGATAAAGTCGTTCGCGCAGTATAATATGATTGTACTTCTATCCTTTCTAAATAAACTCATCTCTTGAAGTCTGCTGTTCTATATTTCGATAAGGACATGATTATATTGATGGATAATAATGGGTACAGTAGGAACCTACATAATGTTATCGATTGATATAAATTTATAAATACAACCTCCCCCCCTTTCTGCACTGCCTCGGTGGTGTAGTGGTCAAGGCGCTCGCCTGGTAAACAGGAGGGCGTGGGTTCAATCCCAGCCGAATTTTATCTTCAATATAATTTGAGAATTTGACCACAATAATAGTAGTAGCCTACTGCTGGATTAAAGGGACTTTTCAGTCCTATGCGAGCAGTATAAATAAGCACTAGGTATTATTATTATTATTATTATTATTTCTGTACATAGCACGGATAATCTCGCTCGTTTAAACATAGAAAGTAATTTGAACTATGATAAGCATACTTTGATGCTCGTTACAAATGTCGTTCTCAATAAAAATAATACACCTCGATACATTTCATGACTGACTTTGACTCGAACCACTAACCTCCAAAACCGAAATCCAACGCGTTAACCACTATACTACTTATGGCCGATCTCAGCAAAGAGAGTTAACAGTATCAAGGGTTTTCTTTTTTTTTGAAGAGGTTTGACAGAGGGAACTGTAACTGCTATGGTCTTATCATCCCGAAATCGAAGAGAGGAGGAAGACAGGATAGGAGAAAGCCAGCCGTTCCGAGAACGAATATTATCCCATCAGAATAAAATCCGCCCCGGGCGGGAATCGAACCCGCGGCCTAGCGCTTACAAGGCAGACGCACTACCAACTAAGCTAACTAGGCTGGCTAGGGGTTTTCTTTGACGTCATCCATTTACACAGGCCAATATTTCTTAAACTCTGGATTAAACGAAAACTTTCTGTGGTAAGATCGGACATTAATACACCTACATAATTTTTCTTACTGACTTGGACTCGAACCTATGGATCCGAAGTCCAATGGCTAAACAAGAATACATATGAAGCATGTTTTCTAAATCGAGTTGGAGACAGGCTTTTATGAAAGAATTCTTAAAATTAATGAACATTTTAAAATATTAGTTTTTCCTTTGTATTATTGTATTATTCTTGTTCAACATTTGTTAAAAATAAATAAATAATCTCGCTCGTTTAAACATAGAAAGTAATTTGAACTATGATAAGCATACTTTGATGCTCGTTACAAATGTCGTTCTCAATAAAAATAATACACCTCGATACATTTCATGACTGACTTTGACTCGAACCACTAACCTCCAAAACCGTGAACTGACCATGTGTGACTTCCACGGAGAAACTTGGCAACCAGGAAATGTATCGCGAACCTGAAATAGAAACACATCTAGGTCACTTCTTTCATAGTTAAGCAAGGTCCTTTGATGTAAACTTTATGTATTATACTGGTAAACCTATAAAATACACGAGACCTTGTTTAGACTGCTGGGGTAAGGGGACTTTTTAGCCTCATTTGAACAGGATAAACAAGGTATATTCTATTCTATTCCTAGTCTGGCTGGGGGACTTTAAACAGGGAGGATACCAGCCTGAAATTTTCCTTGCTAAAGAAATTGCAAAGGTTGAGTGCGAAGGGCATTCACTCGTAAATTTTCTGTAGCCAAAACCAAATATCACCCCAAAGGAATCAACATAGCTGGGGCTGATTGAGATTTTGAAGAAAAACGCCGACGCCGACTGAGCACGGGAAAAGGCAAAGAAGAAGACTTCTTGCGTCGATCTCGTTTTCTTGCCTTTTGTAGCTGTTAGAAAATTAAATTGCTGTATAGATAAGATAAAATTAATAATGGACATTTTTATTACGTATTATGTTTTAGATTGTACTTATTTTTTGTTTTATTTATTTTTTATTATTTTTTTTTTCGTATTTTTTATTTATGTTAGTTTGACTATTGAACTTTATAAAATACAAACTATAGAACGAGATACAGAAAGAAGATGAGAGAAGCAAGTTGGAGAAAAGGGAGAGCGTTAGTGGTAGAAAAATAAGAGATACAAATTAGAGAAAGTAGGAAAGAAGGGAAAGAGAAAGAGTGGGAGAAAGAACAAAATGAGACAAAGGTAAAGAGAGGGAGGAGAAAAACAACGAAGAGAGGAGAGAGGGAGAGAAAAGAGGAAAATGAGACAGAGAGATAAAAAAGAAAAGAGAAACAATGGAGAAATGAGAGAGGAAGGAGAAATGATGAAGAGAGAAGGGAAAAATAATAATAAAAAAACCGACGCCAAAATAAAAAAAAATCAGAGGACTCAAAATAAAATAAAATGAAAATAAAAGCAAAACAAAGTGAGTTTAAATTTGTTTTCCTGATGGAAATTTCGCCTGTCACTTCGAAAAAGAATGAATATGAAATATGAGCATAAAATAAAACACAACACATTTAACTGCACAAATTTCATTTGACGCTCACAGTACAGGAGGCAGGGCCCATTTCGGGAGTAGAAGAAGGAGGAAGAGGAAAAAGAATAGTAAGTGACAAAGTTCGAAAATGAAAAAGAAGGAAGAGAAGAAAAAGGTGATAAAATAAAACACAACACATTTAACTGCACAAATTTCATTTGACGCTCACAGTACAGGAGGCAGGGCCCATTTCGGGAGTAGAAGAAGAAGGAAGAGGAAAAAGAATAGTAAGTGGCAAAGTTCGAAAATGAAAAAGAAGGAAGAGAAGAAAAAGGGTTGGAGGAGAATGAAAGGAAAAAGAAGAAGAAAACCAGAAACGGAAAAAATAAAACCTTTATATTAAACTGCCCCTGATTTTCACAAATTTCCCACAAATGCATTACTGCATCACACAATTTAATATTTTCATTCCATTCACCAAACAAGTTTTTACGTTCAATTTTTTTTACCATCTATTATTATTTTTTTTGTTCCAATATTATACCTACATATCTCTAGGTAATTAATGTAAATTTATGTATGAAAAACGTGGTAAAGGGATTTCTCGTATAGAACTAACTATACGAACAAAAAGTCTTAAAAAATAATAATAATTATTAAAAAAAAAAAAAACGTGCTACTCGTATCTACTATCTTATCTACCTAACCATTTTATACAACACCTTGTCTCTACAAAAATAAACTAGAAACTTGCACTCCGTCCCTACTAATAAGATTTATGTCTTTATTTTTACGAAGAAAAAGAAGGAGGAGGAGAAGAAGAAGAAGATGAAGAAGAAGAAGAAGAAGGAAAAAAACTTTCCTTAAAAGTAAATACGAAATTGTACAAATATGTAACAAGAGAAGCAAGAGGTACTTGGTATTAACGACTTACCCTTTTCCAACATTATTGAGTACCTATGTATAATTATTCTGGTTTGAGACTTCAAGAGTGATAGGTAGTTGTTCTTATTCTATTCTATTGGTCTTACCTCTCCCACCATTGCGAGAAGAAGGATATTTCCGACCAGATGAATGTCATGTTCGGATGTTGTACTAGTTTCTCTACCATATTGTTCAGTATCATCCTGGTTTGAGAGTGGTAGTAGCTTTCAAATGTCTTCAGCCAGCCGGGGTCGTTGTGTGAGTGAGGTACCAGGAACACCTGAGGAAGAGAGAGAAGATGGCTTCAATTATTGTCGGCACCCAATTCTGGGTTTAAATTTGGCTTAAGGAGAAGCAAGGGAGAGAGGATAAAGAGAGGAGAGAAGGAAAGAGGGGAAGGGAGAGAAAGACAGGACATATAAGGGAAGGAGAGAGAGAGAGAGAGAGGGAGGGAGAGGGAGATAGAGAGAAAGAGAGAGAGAGAGAGGAGAAGGAGAAAGAGAGAGAGAGAGAAGGAGAAAGAGGAATTAACGCATGCATAGCGTGTAGCATAAATTAGAACACAGTATTTAGGGGAATATGAACATGAAAGACTTGTCTTTCATTTTATCTCTCTCCCTCCCTCTCCCCGTCTATCTCATTCCTCCTCCCTTCCCTTCCCTCCTATTTACATCCCTCTCATTCGCTTTCTTTTTCTCCTACTTTCTCTCAAAGTCTCAACTCAACTCTTTCTCTCTCTCCCCTTAATTTTCTGTTTCCTTTATTGATATATTTATCCCCTTTTACTTTTTTTTCTCGTCTTCAACAAATCTTCCTTCTTCGACAAATCTTCCTTCTTCTTTTCCCCACAATGTTCCTCTTTCTCCTCTTCTTCCCTGTTTCCCATGTCTCCGCTTCCTTCTATTTCAGCTCCTCATCCTCCTCCACCGCTTTCTTTTCCTCTTCTCTTCCTCCTCCTCCTCTTCCTCTTCTAGCTCTTCCTTCATCTCTTCCTCTTCTCCTTTTCTCCAAAAGTTACAACGTATTAACACAACCGCCACACAATATACTCAATGATGTTAAGAATAGAGTAGAATAGAATAGAATGAAAGAGAGTAGAATAGATTTATACGTCGTGTTGGGTAGGGGTGAACAATGTTAAAAGCTTTTTCCCACCGAAAAGATTTCTTTCTCCCTTTGTGTGTGATGGGTGATGTTCGAAATTTTAGCTTGCCTCTAATGGAGTGATGTGGGAAATTTAGAAACTAGGGGAGTGGGAGAGAGGGAGAAATTATAAGCTAGGAGGGAAGAGAGAGAGAAATTTTAAACTACGAGGTGGGAGAGAGGGAGAAATTATACACTAGGAGTGGGAGGTACTTTCCAAAAGAGAATTTAAATAGTCTTTCTCTAGGAAGAACTTTATCATTTTCTGAACTCCAACATCCAAACACCAATAGTAACTGGAACTGTTGCGAGGGGAAAATGGTACTCGTAAGAAATAAAGGGATTAAAAGAAAAGGTAGGACAATATCCATCAGTAGGTATGTACATGGTAGTACATAGTACCTATATATATACGCTAACTAAACTAGGGAGGGAGGGCTCCCTCTCTTTCTCTCTCCTCTCTCTCTCTCCCCTCACCTTCTCATTTGCATAAACACCTTCTCATTTGCGTAAAGGACTCACGTCATAAATTTGACCTCGTTCAAATACTCCTAGATATACTATACCCTATACCTAATAGAGGCCAAATGTTTCCAGGTAACAGCTGTCTGGAATAGAGGGAGGGAAACGTGGAGAGGGAGGGAGAGGGGAACTATGTACGGAATGGGAACAAACGATGAAATGGGAAAGCGGAGGGGAGAAAGAAAGGAGAAGAGGAGAGAGGAGGGGGAAAGAGATGTCAGAGAGAGAGAGGGAGGAAGAGAGAGAGAAAGAAAGAAGGGGGAGGGAATGAGAAAGAGAAGGAACAAAGGACGGAGGAGAGAGGGAGGCGAAAGACAGCAAGAAAGAAAGAGAGAGAGAGAAGAGAGGAGAGGAGGGTTGGAAGAAGGGTAAGGAAAGAGAGAGGGAAAAAGAGAAAGAGAAACAGGGAATTTTTCGGAAATTCGGAATTTAAAAAGAAAAAAAATGCCTCTTATTTTATTTTCCCATTTTACGAAAGACAGCAAGAGAGAGAGAGAGAGAGAGAGAGAGAGAGAGAGAGAGAGAGAGAGAGAGAAGAGAGGAGGGTTGGAAGAGGGGAAAGGAAAGAGAGAGGGAAAAAGAGAAAGAGAAACAGGGAATTTTTCGGAAATTCGGAATTAAAAAAAAAAAAATGCCTCTTATTTTCCCATTTTACGTCGAGTACTTCTGAGAAGTACCTCTAGCTACATAATATATTGAAGGAATTCTACTTGAAAATCCCTTTTCTTCCCTCCGTTTTGGAAAGTGACACATGTGTATTACAGGGGACAAAACTCCCACTTGAAAATCCTTTTTTTACTTTCTATTACATTTTCCCATTCCTTTTGGTCTAGGTATTGTGGTTCTCGAGATAGAGCGATCAGTGTGTGAAATGTGAATGAGTGAATGGATCTTGTTCTTATAATATAAGATTGAAGATATCACATGCCTCACAGTATTAGTCTGTCCCTCTTCGAAACCCGTTATTAAATTATAGGGGAAAAATTCTACTTCTAGGTATTGTGGTTCTCGAGATAGAGCGATCAGTGTGTGAAATGTGAATGAGTGAATGGATCTTGTTCTTATAATATAAGATTATATGGTAATGTAGGTCGTGTAGTCTGCTGCTATCATTAGGACTCATCATAATTATTTCTTTATACAAAACTACATAATACCATAAGTTACCCCGTTATTAAATTATAGGGGAAAAATTCTACTTGAAAATCCCTTTTCTTCTCTCCGTTTTGGAAAGTGACACATGTGTATTACAGGTTACAGGGGACAAAACTCCCACTTGAAAATCCCTTTTTACTTTCTATTACGTTTTCCCCTTCCTTTTGGAAAGTGACACGTAAGGTACCTCTGAAATGCTTTTCCCTCATTTTAGGGACATACTTCTCAGAAGGACATCATACCCCCGCCTTAATTGTCCCCTCATTCCCTTTACCTTGCTTACAAATATGGATAGGAAAAGGGAAATTTTAGAGAGGGATTTTTTCTGTGTTTGCCTGAAGCACCTAACATAAGTGCCCACAAAGATACCTACCTTAAAAAATAATTCTTCCATTGATATCTACGTATGCACAAAAGTGTGGATAAAATGTACTATAGTTAGTAGTTCTTTTTTCACCATGTTTTGCGACGAAAATTGAAATTCGTGTCCGTACTTTTATAATCTTTTGAGGTAGGATAACTATAGAGAGCGTATGGCTCCCATCACTTTGTCGCCATCTGTTACTGTTTCGGCTGTGGTCTTGAAACAGAAAACCCCTACCATTACCACATAGACACAGTTTTCTCTTCACATTATGAACTCAGTCGAAATCCGTGTAACATTTTGTGAGTACGGGACAAAGGGAAAAGGCCTTTCACAGGTTATAGCTGAGGAGAGAGGGAAAAACCCACCAGCCCTTTTATAGGTTGTAGCAAGGGACAGAGGGAAAAAGCCCATCCCTTTCACCCCTCCGTTTTGGAAAGTGACACATGTGTATTACAGGGGACAAAACTCCCACTTGAAAATCCCTTTTTACTTTCTATTACATTTTCCCCTTCCTTTTGTCCCTCCGTTTTGGAAAGTGACACATGTGTATTACAGGGGACAAAACTCCCACTTGAAAATCCCTTTTTACTTTCTATTACATTTTCCCATTCCTTTTGGAAAGTGACACGTTAGGCAGCTCTGAACAGCTGTTCTTGGAAAATTAGGTACTTTTCCCTCATTTTAGGGACATACTTTTTAGAAAGACGTTGTTGCCCCCGCCTTGTTCCCTCATTCTCTTTACCTTGCTTACCAAGGAAAAGGAAATTTTTGAAGAGGGATGGATCTTTTTGTTTTCCTAAAGGAGTAAGTCCATTCAACCTTTAACCCTAGAAAGGTAGCCTGTTTTTTAGGTGTTTTTATTTAGGTAGACGTAATCTAGGTAGACGATTTTTTGCGACTATAAGAATATGAAATAGATATGTTTGAGTGAGCGCTGTAGCACCCACGTCACCCAGGCATTGTCTGAACAGAGGGATTACCTCGAGTTATATTTTGTCATTTTGGGTGGGTATTTTATCCAGCCTGTTTTTTAGGTGTTTTTATTTAGGTAGACGTAATCTAGGTAGACGATTTTTTGCGACTATAAGAATATGAAATAGATATGTTTCAAGTTTCAAAAAAATATTTTTTATTATTAAAAAAAAAATTGAATCATCACGAAAACAAACTAGGTGTGAGTAAAATTAATTCACGTCTACCCTTCTAGGGTTAAAGTACGTATACCTACCTAAGCGCCCACTATAGATACTGTAAAAATAATCCCCCCAAAAAAACAGTCAGTCAGGGACAAAATCGTAAAGTTTGCAGCCCTCCCTTGGCCAAACCGTTTGTCATAGGAACATGACATTTTGTAAGCTTCTTTATTCATGTAAAAAGAACAAATTTACACATTTGCAAGATTTTAAGTTGAATTGGGCCAGAATTACAGAGGTGTGAAAAACCGGGTGAAATGGTTCCTGCAAAGATTACACATAGTGCTTTGCTGGAACTTGGCCTGGCGCACTAGCGCCCAGATTATTCCACTGATACCTACTCGTACGTATGTAATACAAAAGGGTGGATAAAATACCCAGCCAAAATGACAAAATATAACTCGAGGTAATCCCTCTGTTCAGACAATTCCTGGGAGACGTGGTAACAGTACTGAATCATCACGAAAACAAACTAGGTGTGAGTAAAATTAACTCACGTCTACCCTTCTAGGCTTAAAGTACGTACCTACCTACATAAGCGCCAACTATAGATACTGTAAAAATAATTATTCCATTGATACCTACTCGTACGTATGTAATACAAAAGGGTGGATAAAATACCCACCCAAAATGACAAAATATAACTCCAGGTAATCCCTCTGTTCAGACAATTCCTGGGTGACGTGGGTGCTACAGCGCTCACCCACAAATTTTGGGTGAATGTGTTCCGACTGATAACCTAATTGGATTAAAACACACTGTCACCCAAGCAACACCCACAAATTTCGGGTGAATGTGTTCCGACTGATAACCTAATTGGATTAAAACACACTGTCACCCAAGCACATTTGCTGAATAGGTACTCAAAGGTATTACTCGTAGTGCTAAAGTTTAGCGAATTTTCACCACTGTGAGTTTATGTATATGTATGTGAAGCTAGTCATACATGATAATTCCTTTTTCACGATAATATTTTGACCATTAGATAGATACTGGGTCCCCGAGGTAAACTTCGGTTAGTGACGGCGTATTCGCTGACGTTCCGTTAAATATTTGAATTTGAAAAAATATCAAACAGGTAACTTCTTTTGTTATTATGTGTCTGGTTGCTCCTCTTGGGTGACGTATCATAAAATAGAATATTCCACAAATTTCGGGTGAATGTGTTTCGACTGATAACCTAATTGGATTAAAACACACTGTCACCCAAGCACATTTGCTGAATAGGTACTCAAAGGTATTAGGTAGTAGTTAGGTACTCGTAGTGCTAAAGTTTAGCGAATTTTCACCACTGTGAGTTTATGTATACGTATGTGAATCTAGTCATACAAGATAATTCCTTTTTCACGATAATATTTTGACCATTAGATAGATACTGGGTCCCCGAGGTATACTTCGGTTAGTGACGGCGTATTCGGCTGAAAAACGTTCTGTTAAATATTTGAATGTGAAAAAAATTCAAACAGGTAGGTAACTACTTTTTTTATGTGTTATGTGTCTGGTTGCTCCTCTCCCGAGAGAGAGAGGGAGAGAGGGAAAGAGAGAGAGAGAGAAGAGAGACAGTACTTTTGTTACTTTGACAGAGTTTTTTTAACGCAGAAAATCTCAGCTGATGTTATGGAGATCCAGATTTTTTTTTCCTTCTTCCTTTCTTTTTGTCTTTCTTTTCCTCCTTCTCCTTCTCCTCCTCCTTCTTCTCCTTCTTCTTCTTCTTCTTCTCCTCCTCCTCCTCCTGATCCTCCTCTTCCTTCTTCTTTTTTGTCTTTGTTATTTTTTTTTCTATTTGTTATTGTTCTTATCATTAACTAAATCAACTTCGACAGTTGAATTATATTCGCAAAAGACAGAATATTTTCCGTCCCCAGTATATATTTCAACAGGAAAGGTGATCTCCCTGTCTCCCGTACCCTGAATAGAATATAATTTTGCAAAGCCCCTCCAGCTCTACCATTGTGTCAAAACGTAAAGCCCCAATATGAGGAGTATGATATAGTGAATTATAATGGCTGGAGGCCACTGAAACGTCCCTCTGTCGTCCCGTATCCCTAAATTCCCTATATACGAGGCTATACGTCCTACCCCTTTACGAGTAACTACAGTCCCGTCTGTCGATGTCGGCCACTACCCCTATATGAATACAGTCTGAGCTTTCAAATTTCACCCTGTCAATACGTAATTATAAAAGGTACATTCGATACTTTTTTTTTTTTTAATTAAGCAAGGTCTATAGTAATAACTAAGCATTGTACAATACTAAACCCATAAAATAAACGAGACCTTGTTTAGACTGCTGGGGTAAGGGGACTTTTTAGTCTCATTCGAGCAGGATAAACAAGGTATATTCTATTCTATTCTATTCTACTTTGAGACTATTCTTATTCCTTCATTCACTGGATAATACCGTATGAAATGTTATTTTCCTGTATAAACTCAGAAAAAGGGCCGTTTCGAAGGCCCGATTGGGCAATGTAATGGGCGAATAGTCTTTGTGTTAAACAAGTTTGTAATTTTTAATCAAAATTGGACCAGCTAGTCATTTAGGGGCTATTTCAAGGAATCACCGAAGGCCCGATCCTAAATTTAATGAGAAAACGTCCTCTCCCCTCTTTCTTTTCTCTCCCCCTTCCTCTCTCCCTCCCTTTCTTTTTCTATATTTAGGTACCATTCCTATTCTTTTTTATCATCTTCCTCTCTCCCTCGCTCTCTACACGAGACCTTGTTTAGACTGCTGGGGTAAGGGGACTTTTTAGTCTCATTCGAGCAGGATAAACAAGGTATATTCTATTCTATTCTTAGTCTGGCTGGGGGACTTTAAACAGGGAGGATACCAGCCTGAAATTTTCTTTGCTAAAGAAATAGCAAAGGTTGAGTGCGAAGGGCATTCACTCGTAAATTTTCTGTAGCCAAAACCAAATATCACCCCAAAGGAATCAACATAGCTGGGGCTGATTGAGATTCTGAAGAAAAACGCCGACGCCGATTGAACACGAGGAAAGGCGAAGAAGAAGACTTCTTGCATCGATCTCGTTTTCTTGCCTTTTGTAGCTGTTAGAAAATTAAATTGCTGCATAGATAAGATAAAATTAATTATGTACATTTTTATTACGTATTATGTTTTAGGTTGTATTTTTTGTTTTATTATTTTTCGTATTTTTTATTTATGTTAGTTTGACTATTAAACTTTATAAAATAAAAACTTAAACAAATATGTTCTATTTGTTTTCATTATAGGTAGGCCAGCCTAGTTAGCTTTGTTGATAGCGCGTCTGCCTTGTAAGCGCTAGGCTAAGGGTTCGATTCCCCTGGGGTGGAATTTATCCTGAACGGATTTCTTCTATCCTGTCTTCCTTCTCTCTTCGATTTCGAAACGATAAGACCTTACCAGTTATAATAGTTCCCCCTATCAAAACTCTAAAAAAAAAAAAAAAACTTACCATCGAAATGAAAGAAATGGTTGGGTGGTCGAGTACGCGGTGGATTGAGGTCTGAATCTGGAGGCTCCATTCCCGCGGTACTTCCCCCCATGTTGTGAATGTTGAGTGAAAGCCTACAGGTGGGACATGAGGTATCCTGTTCTAACCACGACTGCAGACAGACCCTGTATTAATGAGACAAAAGATACAATATTAGTGCATAGTCTTAAGCTTAAGCCGGCCACCCAATATCAGCTAGATCCAACATACAACATATAAATAAGTTATTAATACAAAATATATCTGCCTTTTGGTTCTCCTTATCAAGTTGACCCACAGAACTTATATATAATGACTGCTGAAACCCTCCAAGAGAAGTTATTAATTGTAATTTTTATTTGACATTTTATATTTTTCATATACATAGGTTAAGTAAATTTCAAATTGAGTTTGCTGGTGGACATTTTAAACATTTTATTAGCTTTCTTAGTTAACTTGGTTAGTTAGGTTAATATTAGCTATCTTAGTTAACTTGGAGGGTAGGGCGACCATTTCATAAGCGCTAGGTCACAGGTTCGATTCTCACCCGGAGCGAACTGTATCCTAAACAGATAAGTGGTATGGTCATGTTGAAAGAAGAGACCACAGTTTCATAGGGAAAAGAGTTGAGATAATGGAAGTGAGGGGAGAAAAGGGTGAGGGAGGCCGAAGAAAAGGAGGAAGGATTGTGTGAATCAAGACTTGAGTGAGAAAAATTCAACAGGGCATGAGGTACACAATAGGGCTGTCTGGAAAGGACTGACAAACGCCGACCCTATTCAAGTAGGAAAAGGCTAGGAAGAAGAAGAATACCAGCTAGACCAGGGAGTATACCAGCTTACAAGCCTGAAATTTCCTTCACTGAAAGTTGAGTGCGAAGGGCATCCACTCGTAAAATTTGTAGCCAAAACCAAATGTCAGCCTAAAAGCAATCACCCTAGGGCTGATAAGGGGCTGCCGAAAAACGCCGACCCCGTCTGAATACGGGAAAGACGAAAAAGCTCTACGTTCTACATTTCCATATGATACACCTGCCAGCGGTTCATTAGCATTGAACTTCACTGAATACTACTACTACTATTGACACATTACTATTCCATCTGTATCAGGGGTTCTTAACCTTTTCCAAG
Organism: Diaphorina citri; assembly: GCF_000475195.1. Lineage (NCBI taxonomy): Eukaryota > Metazoa > Arthropoda > Insecta > Hemiptera > Psyllidae > Diaphorina > Diaphorina citri. The sequence goes on along the minus strand of NW_007378570.1, from coordinate 51,871 downwards.
TGGCGATCGCGGACCACTAGTAGCAATCCCAATACTTTGCGGACCACTTTTTTTTGTTTATTTTTTAGGCGCTTTAACTGTGTTAAAACATGCCGTTCGCGCCGCATATTGACATATTGAAATGAGTGTAAATCTAATCTAACCCAACCCGACCTAAATCAACCTAACCTAACATGTAGGTACTCGTAAGTATTGCTCCAGGTATGTCCATTTAGTCAACTCTCATGACAAAAGCAACTCAAGCATAACTTCCGTAGCTCTCAAGAAACAAAGCTAGAGAGGAAAAACAAACAATATTTCAAACCCTATAATTGTGAACCATTTGGTCTCCGTGAGGCCACAGGTGGGCGAGAGACACGGACCATAGGTTAAGGACCACTGATCTACAAACTAATTAATTCGATAATCTCGAAGAGAACGTCGCGCTACGGGCGTGTCAACAAAGATCATTTCATGAATGCATAATAAAAAATATCTCAACATTTTTTATTAACTTATTCCAACTTTTTCTACTTATTCTTAGTAGATGCTGACAAACATGTAATTAGATGGAAACAAGTTCACTTCCCTTTTCTGGTAAGCACTCTTTAAGGGTTGCATTTACCTCAACACACTAGAGGTATGAGTTTATGTTTATGTTGAGTGACATGCTAAACTCTTTTGACTACTTTTGAGTTATGAATATTTGATACAAAATGTACAGTATTATTTTACTTAAATACCAGTCATTTAGATTTCAAGTGCAGGTATTATGTAAGTACAAAGGTAGGTATAATATTAATAAATGTATAGTAAAACTATATTCTTCACAAGTTATTCAAGATATAAAAGAGTCTCCTAGGTACTTTATTTCATTTCTCAGTATTTAGGTTTCTTGGTACCTACATAATATGTACTTATGTAGGTAAGTACCTACTTATAGTGCCACAAAAAAATATTAGGTAGGTACCTACTTTTCTACTTACTATTTGCCACATGTCACATTTTTTAACACCTACTTACTTCTCATGTGAAACAATATCATTTTTATGAGACACATAGAGCAGGATATTATTTCCCAGGTCATAGTTGATTCAATGAATAAACAAATCATGAAAAGCAAGTAGGTAAGTAAATGACACAGATTTAATTGAAAATGGTATTGTGAGAGAAAAACAGGATTATAGAGAGTCAGGTTACACATTTACTCCAAATTGAGGTATTGAGTATGTAGTGTTCCAACTCGGTTTGCGAGGCTGTAGGGGAGGCCAGGCCGTACCAGGTGTCGTGCAGGTAGAAACAGTAGCGCACGATCGTGTGGCATAGCTTGAGCACGAGCAGGACACACTGGAATCAAACAGGAGGTAGGTTAGTACTGGAAGGGTTGTACTTACAGGGATGATGAAGAATAATTATGTTAAGAATATTGTAAAGAAAGAATAAACTTATAAACTTATTTCGTAGCAATGAAACAACTGCTACATTAGACGCATGTGGTCTGTGTCGTAGCATGCCCATCCCGTAGTATGCCTCTCATCAAATGGGCGAGAAAAGACACAATACTTCCCCTTTAAGTGCTGGGTCAACACGAGAACACCAGAAAGTGACCCGTTAAAATATTTGCAATCGAAAAAAAACGAGTACAAATTTGCAAACACTGGAAAGCTAGCCTAGTTAGTTTGGAGGGTAGTCGCGAGTTCGATTCCCGCCCAGGCCGGATTTTATCCTGAACGAATAAGGTTCGTTCTCGGAACGGCTGGCTTTCTGCTATCCTGTCTGCTTTCTCTCTTCTATTTCGGGACGATTCAAGAGTTATCGATGGTGACACAAACAAAGAAAAATCGTCGCGTTAAGAACACTTCGTTCTCAATTCTCTTGTTAAATCAAATGGTGAAGTGAATAATTATAGCGATTACTTGTCCCAGGTCGATTGCCAACACCGATTAATAAACCAATAAACGGACCAGTTTAAGAAACAGCATTAGACAGATGCTTACATAATATCAATCCACACCTGAGTATTTTTTATTACCCTGATTAACTCTGAATTATACAGACAGACACGTAGTGTGAATTCGTAAAAATATGTGTAAGGCCAGCCACTCACTATCAGGTAGACTTGACAGGTCCGTTTCTCAGGTCTACCTGATACCTGATGAGCACACACACCAGGTACACCTGATTAGGTCCACCTGTCAGGTCTACCCGATAGTGAGTGGCTGGCCTAAGAATGAACGAACATAAGTTAACGAAGTAGGTACTTTTTCAAGAGGGAAAACACATGAACAAAGATGTCAATGTTAATCATTATTCCGTAAAATTGTTTTATTCTCATCACTGACAAGCCAAGAGAATATTCTATTCTTCTGTCCATCCCATAATTATGTTGGTGTTATACATATCTATCTATGCAACGTTTGACCCAAGCGAAAAATCACGACCATATTCATCTAATTGAACGTGCATCAATTCATCATTCTCATAGGTATAGTTGATACCCTCCACGTTATGGGCAATTTCCTTTCGTGAGCTAATATGGTAAACTATGGACCAATACAGTGGTCGCCAAACTTTTATGGGTCGCGAGCTACTCTGATGACTAGGGAGGCCCTTCGCGAGCTACCTTTAGTTTGGGAACCAAAAATTTATGACATAAGGACGTAAAAATTTGGTTCCCATAAGAATTGCTCTCAACTTGTGCGACTGTCTACGAGCTACCAGAAAACCTGTTGCGATATACTAGTAGCTCGCGATCGACGGGTTGGCGATCCCTGGACTAATACATACATATAACGAAGTAATTTAATGTAAACTATGAACTAATATAACGAAGTAATTGTTTAGGTAATATATTGATTGGCATGTTAACTCACTTGTTATAACTGTTCACATTGAAGAGGGAAAATAACTATGGAATTATGTTCTCAATGTACTTCATGGATTAAAACAGAATATCTAGTTTCACAGTTGACTTTGACTCTCCTTCAATGGTTAAAAAAATTACAAATGATTTAGAATTCTTCTTTACTTAGTAATTTTCTATTGCCAATGTGTTGTAATTAATATTGAACAAACCATAAATTTAATGTTAATCACATGGGGCTGAAAAAATCAAATAGGTATTAAGCTTGTTCAAGTTTTTACTCCTGAACAATCTATTTGCCTTCTCACAATATTAACCTCAACCAGCAAGAGTGAGGCTAGAAATAATCAGCAGCATGTAATTGCCCCAATGGTCACCCATCTGGATATCAACCATGCACAACATTGCTCAATTTCAGTGAGGTGCATCAGGCATTGGTGCAATCTACATGTTACTGCTACTTGTTAGTAGGTAGGTACATAGAGATGATTTCACCTAACCGACTAACCCTCTGACTGTCATGATAAGTACCCCCTGAGTGAGTTTTACAGTTCACTGTATGACTGATTTCACTTGTACATACCTAGTATGGTAGGGCAATAAAACACACAGTATGACATTCACATACAACACCCACTACCTTGAATGTTATCCCAACACTTTACACACCTATTTCCCCGAGATGAAAAATTAGTGAATTTCATAAAAAAAATACAAATAAAACATCAAGATCGAATTAATATCAAGATATGAAGAAACAATCCCTTGAATGTCATAAATATTTACCTAGGTATTTTTATCAATTAATAAAAATAGAAGCTGTTGTTAATTTTTTTGTTTACTGTAGAGATGCCCAGTTGAAAACAATGTTATCAGTGAACTACTTTGACATCAAGGAATTTCTCATCTTCATCTGAATTAATCTGTAAACCACCGGGAATAACTACTCACGCACAGAAAACTACAAGAACCGAGACCAAACACTAAACTCATTAAAGTTCAAACTTTGATCTTCTATTCTTCGTTGAGTTCTTTGATCCTTTCCAACTTTGAACTTTTGAAAAACTTGAAAAAATGAAGTGAAATGAAAACTTGAAAACAAAAATCCTCCCTGATAAAAAAAAAAAAATGTTGCCAGATCAAATCTGTGCTGTGCGCGTTAAAACCTCCGAATCGGACATACGGGGTGTATCAAAGGATATCAGCACCCTAATTTATTTAAATAGATATATTTATTTAACTTTGCTGCTATGAAAATACATCCTAGATGTCATGAGCTTTTTCAGTAGTGGGTAGTGGGTTTTATGAAAAAAAAAGACAGGTTCTTTGCTCTGCGGAATTTTAATTTTTCTTCTAAAATCTAGATCCTGGATACCTACATAGTATTACATGAAAGTAAAATCAAAAATCAAATAACGAATAATAATAAACTGAACATTAAACAAATTAGGTAGGTACATAAGTACTGATTTTCTTTGACCACGATCGAATAAACTACGGCCTAAAAAATTCCCGGAGGGACTGTCCCAGCTTGTTCAGTATTGTGGGATTGAGACGAAATTTTGGGCTCTCTCTGCTTTTTTAGTCACCCTGTATAAAGTTGTAAACGGTTCTTAGAAATGTTGCCGGTTTCACAGAAATAACGCGCATTTAAATCAGCCGGTGGTAGTTATCAGCTGTGAAATTGCGCGGCATTTTTGATTGTTTTCCCGTTTTGCTTTTGGATTTTTGGCTTTGGCAGTTTTCTGATTTCTTTTTCTTTTTTCTTTTCTTTTCCGAATTTCCATTTTGCCGGCCGTCGGCCGTTATCGTCTCCCTCCAGTCTGCCTGTTCTTTTCTTCCCTCCGCTGCTCAAGCCACATTAGCCCAAGTTTAACTTTTTGGTTGATTTGTGTTCTCTCTAGCCCTGGAATCTGGGACATTTTTCTTCACATACGGAAAATTTTGAAAAAAGACAGAGTGAGAATAATATATAGGGATGTAATTGTGATAAAGAATAATAATAAACTGAACATTAAACAAATTAGGTAGGTACATAAGTACTGATTTTCTTTAACCACGATAGAATAAACTACGGCCTACAAAATTCCCGGAGGACGAAATCTTGGGCTCTCTCTGCTTTTTTAGTCACCCTGTATAAAGTTGTAAACAGTTCTTAGCAATGTTGCCAGATTTACAGAAATAACGCGCATTTAAATCAGCTGGTGGTCGTTATCAGCTGTGAAATTGCGCGGCATTTTTGATTGTTTTCCCGTTTTGCTTTTGGATTTTTGGCTTTGGCAGTTTGCAGTTTACAGTTTTCTGATTTCTTTTTCTTTTCCGAATTTCCATTTTGCCGGCCGTCGGCCGTTATTGTCTTCCTCCAGTCTGCCTGTTCTTTTCTTCCCTCCGCTGCTCAGGCCACATTAGCCTAAGTTTAACTTTTTGGTTGATTTGTGTTCTCTCTTGACCAGTTTCAAGCTACTAGTGAACAATGGCAGATGAAGAAGGCACTGTCACTCTTGGAGATGTCCTGGCTCTACAAGACCACTTGGAGGAAAGTGCAGTGGCAGTTCTAGGGGCTGCTGACGATAAAAACTGCACCTACTCACAGGTAACCTATCCTTTTGTTTGACCTGTTGTAATTCACAAAAAAAACTTCTCTTTGAACTCTGCATTCCTTACAGAGAAAAAACCAAAACAGGGGCTGAAGGACATATTGTTTGTCAAGCCAGTGGCATTAGTGAATGCATCACTGAATTTAAGCAATGCTTGTGTCATTGGTATCTAGATTGGTGGCCATCTGATATGTTGCTGACTCTTCTGGGTCCTACTCTTGCTGGTTGAGTAGTGAGAAGATAGATAGCTTCTCACCAAATGGAGTGACATTTATTGTGCTTATGACTACTTGACTAGGTGCATATTTATGATCGGGGAATATTCATGCTTCGTTTTTTACAGGGCTACATGAAGAGGCAAGCATTGTACGCATGTCTAACATGCACTCCTGACATATGTGATCCTGCAGGGTTTTGTCTGGCATGCAATTATCATTGTCATGAAGGCCACAATATTGTCGAACTTTACACCAAAAGGTTTGTTTTTATGAACATGAATACACAAAGATATAGACTTACAACACAATAGAATGTTGGTATTTAATTTGACATGGAGGTTCCACGGTTCTTATTCTGACTCTAAAAGGAGGATTTTAGAAAATTATGTTTTTTTCTTCTTCATGAATATGTGTGTAATTAGGCATGTAAAATGGTGGTTAATGGGGTATGGATTTGTTCAATGATGGGTCAGATCTCCTTAATGGAAACAATATTAAAATTGAAACAACAAAATGGGTTTACTGCAAATTGTCATTCTAGTATAATAGGCTGGGAAAGAAATGCTAAGCTAGCTCATGTGATATATTATAACACAGACTACTTTAAAAAAGCTCCAACCTGGCATGCAATTATCATTGTCATGAAGGCCACAATATTGTCGAACTTTACACCAAAAGGTTTGTTTTTATGAACATGAATACACAAAATATAGACTTACAACACAACAGAAAACAGAATTTAATCTGACATGGAGGTTTCACGGTTCTTGTTCTGACTCTAAAAGGAGGATTTTAGAAAATTATGATTTTTTTCTTCTATATGAATATGTGTGTAATTAGGTATGTAAAATGGTGGTTATTGGGGTATGGCTTTGTTCAATGATGGGTCAGATCTCCCTAATGGAAACAACATCAAAAATGAAACAACAAAATAGGTTTACCTACTGCAAATTGTCATTCTAGTATAAATAATAGGCTGGGTAAGAAATGTTAGGCTAGCTCATGTGTTATATTACAATACAGACTACTTTAACAAAGCTCCAATTTTCAACACTACCATTTCATTTGTTTCAGGAATTTCAGATGTGACTGTGGAAATTCCAAGTTTGGGGAAAAGAAATGCAATTTAGAGCCTGTAAGTTGAGAAAATTTCTTAAAATAAAAGAAAAGAAAAATGCTATAGCTATTATTAAACTCTTGTAATAGAGAAGGTAACCTCTGGATGGGCATTTACACACTTTCATGCCCCAGCTAGAATTGAACTCATGCCCTCCCTCCTGTTTACCAAAGGAGTACCTTTCCCACTACACCACTGAAACGAAAAGAAATGCAATTTAGAGCCTGTAAGTTGAGAAAATTTCTTAAAATAAAAGAAAAGAAAAATGCTATAGCTATTATTAAACTCTTGAAATAGAGAAGGTAACTACTGGATGGGCATTATTTTGTGGTTAAATTCTTAAACAGGACACACTTTCATGCCCCAGCTAGAATTGAACTCATGCCCTCCCTCCTGTTTACCTACCAAAGGAGCACCTTTTCCAATACACCACTGAAACAGGTGTTTAAATTAGAATAACATGGGATTAAAAATAACCATGTTGAATTTTTTGTCATAATTTCCAGAATAAAGATGCCCTCAATGTGAACAACACATACAATCAGAATTTCAAGGGGAAGTACTGTACTTGTGCTCGTCCCTATCCCGACGAGGAAAATCCAAACTGTGATGAAATGATCCAGTGTGCCTTGTGTGAGGACTGGTTCCATTCTGGACATCTGGGACTAGATAGTCCCATACCAGATGGAGAAGACTATAGTGAAATGTCATGTGCTTCATGTATTAATATGTATCCTGTGCTTAAGCTTTATCCTCATCTCTTGGGTAAGTCATTCTGTTAAGTTAAGTGAGATACCTACTGTTAAATTGTTCAATGGCAAACTAATAAAGATAAGTACATAGGTACTTAACCTATAAAATAATAAAAAAAAAAAGATTTACTTAAAGAAAATGCTTTTTTCTCATTTAAGCAGATACAGTAAATGTCAGACTATTAAGATTTAAATTGAAAGCTACACAATATTTTTGGTTTAAAACGAGTAAGTTCTTAATGCAGGGTACATACATAACTCAACTCGTACATATGTTCATAATAACATCTTAAATATTTTCAGTAAAGGAAGTTAAATCTGAAGATGTTGCTACCAAGTTACACGGAGAGAATGGTACTGAAAAATCAGCAGGTACTTCTTCAGGCCAGCAACAAGTGCCTACTGATTCTAAGATAACAGAGGCAGACAAGCCTGCTGTTGAAGGTACAGCTGAGAAATCAAGCAAGGAGTGTGTAGTTGAAAAAGATACTTCCAAAGATCTAGACACTGTGTCAGATAATGTTAGTGGTGCCGATGTAAAACCTGCTGAAGATGATGTGGACATAGAGACTGTTAAACCCAAAGGTACTGTACAAAGATTCTCAATTTATGCTTGTTTGAAGTAATTAATTGAGTTTATGAAGAGCTGGTAGCTGAAGTAGGTACTTATTTTAAGTGATAGGAAAGTTATTTTTACATTTACAGCCTTTTGAATCTTAGTATCATGCTATTTGACATGTACATTATGTTATTTGTAGTTGTTTGTAAAGTTGATTGACAGCATTACCTTCATTACTTTGGTAATATGTACTGTCACTGGTTGCTAATATGTTTCTAATTAGTCACTCAATAAATTGTTCTCGCGAGGCTGAGTGCATTGTGTAATCCAAGTATAAGAAAAAAACTTTGACTGTCGGAAATCGAACTCGGGACCTCCGGTGTGCAAGCCTAGTGATACCCATTATCCACTCGGTCTCAGAGTTTGTTACAGGTATAATGGATCAATTAATTGATTTCCCTGAGAACCTAATAACCAATATGAACACACTTTATACCAGTTCGTTTTCATTTTATTTTTCTTTTCATTTATTTTTTGCTGGTGCAGAATGCCCGATCAAAGACAAAGATGTGTCAAGTATTCCTCCCGTAACGGAGGCCTTCTTCTGGCAGGAAGGCTGGCGTTCACAGCTGTGTTCTTGTGAAAAATGTCTGGTAAGTCAGCTCCCTATCTGGATTATAGTATACTCATTGATCAACCTCAGTGGTGTATTCCAATAATGTAACTTCCTGTACAAGATCGGTGCATGATTTTTGTTTCTAAGGATTTGAGTTTTTATCTCAACACAGTGCTTTGGTTATCAAGTCATACTCCTTGTATACTGAGGAATTTCAGGGAATTTGTAATCAAGGAATGCTCCTTGGATTGTTGCACTTGGACATTATTGCAGAGCCTGCCAAATTACAGCACTTATTTTGCCAAAATATGACTCTAAAAAGTACCTATGGGAAAATGGCCAATAACAAAAAAAAAGGTCCCCTTAATATAAACTTCATGTGCGATAACAGAGGCAGACAAGCCTGCTGTTGAAGGTACAGCTGAGAAATCAAGCAAGGAGTGTGTAGTTGAAAAAGATACTTCCAAAGATTTAGACACTGTGTCAGATAATGTTAGTGGTGCCGATGTAAAACCTCCTGAAGATGATGTGGACATAGAGACTGTTAAACCCAAAGGTACTGTACAAAGATTCTCAATATATGCTTGTTTGAAGTAATTAATTGAGTTTATGAAGAGCTGGTAGCTGAAGTAGGTACTGATTTTAAGTGATAGGAAAGTTATTTTTACATTTACAGCCTTTTGAATCTTAGTATCATGCTATTTGACATGTACATTATGTTATTTGTAGTTGTTTGTAAAGTTGATTGACAGCATTACCTTCATTACTTTGGTAATATGTACTGTCACTGGTTGCTATATGTTTCTAATTAGTCACTCAATAAATTGTTCTCGCAAGGCTGAGTGCATTGTGTAATCCGAGTATAAGAAAAAACTTTGACTGTCGGAAATCGAACTCGGGACCTCCGGTGTGCAAGCCTAGTGATACCCAGTACCCACTCGGTCTCAGAGTTTGCTACAGGTATAATGGATCAATTAATTAATTTCCCTGAGAACCTAATAACCAACATGAACACACTTTATACCAGTTCAGTCCTGGCTCTACAAGACCACTTGGAGGAAAGTGCAGTGGCAGTTCTAGGGGCTGCTGACGATAAAAACTGCACCTACTCACAGGTAATCTATCCTTATGTTTGATCTGTTGTAATATTCACAAAAAAAACTTCTCTTCGAACTCTGCATTCCTTACAGAGAAAAAACCAAAACAGGGGCTGAAGGACATATTGTTTGTCAAGCCAGTGGCATTAGTGAATGCATCACTGAATTTAAGCAATGCTTGTGTCATTGGTATCTAGATTGGTGGCCATCTGACATGTGCTGACTCTTCTGGGTCCTACTCTTGCTGGTTGAGTATAAAGTGAGAAGATAGATAGCTTCTCACCAAATGGAGTGACATTTATTGTGCTTATGACTACTTGACTAGGTGCATATTAATAATCGGGGAATATTCGTTTTTTACAGGGCTACATGAAGAGGCAAGCATTGTATACATACACAAGTTCTTCTCTAACTTGAACGATTGTAAGAGAAGACGTCTCAATGAAGATTTAGGACCGCCAAGTTTCTGCCGATAATTCCACTCTTCATTCTTCCATTTGGCGACGTTTTACCCAGGTTTGAAATAGGGTGACTGAGTTTGACTTCTTTTACCACTTACCAATAATAGCAAAAGATTATGTGGTTACCTATGAAATTCGACGTGGATTTCAAAAATGAAATAAAAAAAGGGTTTCTTATTTGAATTTCTAGAGAAACGACGACTTTTATCCAAAAAGTGCCACTGCTGGGGTTCGAACCTGGATTTTGGCATCACCATCAAAATTTGTCAAAGGCTCTTTCCTACCTTCAGAAAAAAAAAAACATCAAAATTTGTCAAGGGCTCTTTCCTACCTTCAGAAAAAAACAAAACTTCAAAATTCCAAGCTCTTTCAAAAGCTAGGGGTTCAAGTCCCGCAGTATACCATTAGATCGGGGTTTGAGCATTTTTCAAAACGCCTAATCCGGGCAATTCTTGGTTCCACTCCGCGGAGTGAGCAGTTTATTCTTCAATCTCATGATGCTCAATGGCCGATTTCGGCAATTTAGCTTTTGCATAAATCCAGTCCGCGGAATGAGCTATTTACAGTTGCTCAATTGCCGAATTTCGGGAAATGAGCATTTTGCATTTTTGTTCCGCGGAGTGAGCTATTTTTTCGCTCATTGAGCGAATTCGGGGAATGAGCCTAACATCTACATGGATCTCGAAAATTCACTGCTTTACAAAATCTGTTGCGGAAAATCTCTATGCATAAAAAATCGAGCCTATTGTTTAATTTTAACCAAATTTTACTTCTTTTTAAGCTATGATTAAGTACGAAAGAATAAAATAAATGAACTCTTGTTTTTTTAACCTTTGGTTAAATTGTGTCGTCTGTCATTTCAAACATCGCAGCTGCTTCATAGTTTAAATTCCTTGATGTTAGTTACTTCGTAATTGGTTTAGGATTGGTTTGTATATTCTTATAAGCTTAACCGACCTTTTGGGGCAGTTGCCCCTGCACCTAAGGCTCAGAGTAGGGAGAAAATAGTTTGTTCATTGTTCGCTACTCTTCTCTATTTAATGTTTTCGTCTTCATCTCCGTGTAGAGCTGCTCCCGGAGTACTTCACAACTTGGTCGATGTTATTCAGTCGTGGTCATTCTTTCTAGTGAATAGACATAAAGATGACAATGTGTTTTCCATGCCCATTAATCTCAGTTGTAGACGCCCTTGAAAGGAATGTTGTGTCTGAAATTCAATTTTGTGAAAGCGTGCCGTCTGATTGGCTGAAGATAACGTAGGGTCTAGATAAGGTAAAATTTTTAAGTAGCTTGAAAAATTATATCAAAAACAGTGCTGGATATACGTACGTATAGATATACGAATTATCATCTGGATATACGTACAGATCGTAGCTGTCAAAGTGCCCTTGCACTTGGGTGACTTAAATGAGGTCAGTATGTACGTCATCGGAACCAATTCTTGATAGAAGAATATCTTGTTTTAAACCGATTTACCTATTGCAAAAGTGGAATCTTGATTTGGGTCCAAGATTTCTCTATTGGCGAAACTTTTTCCACAATTATTGTCCGTCATTTGTATCTTATTTCAGGGTTTGATTTCGTATGCATAATGTTGTTTGGTCTCTACCTAAGTACCTACTTATTTCGAGAGTAAATTGAAATGTTGAGAGGTTCACTTATTTTTATTAATCCATTATAAATCCACTGCGTTAAGATCCCAAATATTCAGTATAGGAAAATGTTCTAAATATACTTCATAGGGAAAAAACTTTTTCACCAATTCTAGCATAAGTACATGTATTTAAACGCATTGCGTGCAAACACATGTTCACATGTTGTCCCATGCTGCAACTTTGTCGTGCAGACACATGCAGTCCTATATTTAATTAGACTTTAATCTTCAATTTAATTAAGGTGTAAAAATAAAAACCACTTTGCCCTCACTTAAATCATTAATTCATTACCAATGCTTTATTTTAACTTTAATTAAAATGGATTATTTCATTTTTACACCTTAAAATGTTACTCATCGAAGTATTCCGCTGGGAAAACCTTATAGGTACCTTGTAAAAAAAAATAAAAAAAAAACGACCCCTCAGGTACAAAAACCTTAGAATCAGAAGGCGCTTAGCTTTTGCATAAATCCAGTCCGCGGAATGAGCTATTTACAGTTGCTCAATTGCCGAATTTCGGGAAATGAGCATTTTGCATTTTTTGTTCCGCGGAGTGAGCTATTTTTTCGCTCATTGAGCGAATTCGGGGAATGAGCCTAATATCTACACGGATCTCGAAAATTCACTGCTTTACAAAATCTGTTGCGGAAAATCCCTATACACAGAAAAATCGAGCCTATTGTTTAATTTTAACCAAATTTTACTTCTTTTTAAGCTATGATTAAGTACGAAAGAATAAAATAAATGAACTCTTGTTTTTTAACCTTTGGTTAAATTGTGTCGTCTGTCATTTCAAACATCGCAGCTGCTTCATAGTTTAAATTCCTTGATGTTAGTTACTTCGTAATTGGTTTAGGATTGGTTTGTATATTCTTATAAGCTTAACCGACCTTTTGGGGCAGTTGCCCCTGCACCTAAGGCTCAGAGTAGGGAGAAAATAGTTTGTTCATTGTCCGCTTCTCTTCTCTATTTAATGTTTTCGTCTTCATCTCCGTGTAAGAGCTGCTCCCGGAGTACTTCACAACTTGGTCGATGTTATTCAGTTGTTGTATTAGCATCATACATCGACCTCCTCTGCCGTCCTCAGGTCAAGGAAGCGTGCCGCCTCCGTTGGGTCCGTCCAAAGTGTGGTGACGTCCAGGTTGGTGGGTGCTGCTGGACACTGGAATAGATGTTTCACGTCGTTATTCAGTCGTGGTCATTCTTTCTAGTGAATAGACATAGGGATGACAATGTGTTTTCCATGCCCATTAATTTCAGTTGTAGACGCCCTTGAAAGAAATGTGTCTGAAATTCAATTTTGTGAAAGCGTGCCGTCTGATTGGCTGAAGACAACGTAGGTTACGTAGGGTTTAGGTAAGGTAAAATTTTTAAGTAGCTTGAAAAATTATATCAAAAACAGTGCTGGATATACGTTCGTATAGATATACGAGTTATTATCTGGATATACGTACAGATCGTAGCTGTCAAAGTGCCCTTGAACTTGGGTGACTTAAATGAGGTCAGTATGTACGTCATCGGAACCAATTCTTGATAGAAGAATATCTTGTTTTAAACCGATTTACCTATTGCAAAAGTGGAATCTTGATTTGGGTCCAAGATTTCTCTATTGGCGAAACTTTTTCCACAATTGTCCGTCATTTGTATCTTATTTCAGGGTTTGATTTCGTATGCATAATGCTGTTTGGTCTCTACTTATTTCGAGAGTAAATTAAAATGTTGAGAGGTTCATTTATTTTTATTAATCCATTATAAATCCACTGGGTTAAGATCCCAAATATTCAGTATAGGAAAATGTTCTAAATATACTTCATAGGGAAAAAACTTTTTCACCAATTCTAGCATAAGTACATGTATTTAAACGCATTGCGTGCAAACACATGTTCGCATGTTGTCCCATGCTGCAACTTTGTCGTGCAGACACATGCAGTCCTATATTTAATTAGACTTTAATCTTTTATTTAATTAAGGTGTAAAAATAAAAACCACTTTGCCCTCACTTAAATCATTAATTCATTACCAATGCTTTAATTTTAATTAAAATAGATTATTTAATTTTTACACATTAAAATGTTTCTCATCGAAGTATTCCGCTTGGAAAACCTTATAGGTACCTAAACCGACCCCTCAGGTACAAAAACCTTTGAATCAGAAAGCGGAATACCATCGGCATAAAAAAAAAGTATCATTGTGGGAGGAAGCACTGTGCAATGTACCTTCCTCCTTTAAAGATATTCTACCGTTGAACCTTTGACACGTTTGGCAACGTAGCCTACTTTTTAGATGACTCCTTGCTGCCATATTCAAATGGATAAGGTATAGTAATAGAGGGGGACATGTAATGTAGGGTAGGTTAGATCCTGTTGCCTCTTCATTGCTAAGCTGCCTAAAGTGAGTAGCCATGATTTCACCTCATAGTTAGCTTCATCTGGAGATTGTCGGTTCGATTCTCTACTCTTGTTTTTCATTTTTTGGGCATTGTTTCAGGTATGATATTGTACATGTTTCAGAGGTTTCTATGTGCAAAAACTGTCAGCTCAGGGGTCCAGTTTTTCAAAAGCAACACCAGTGTGCAAACTGAATTCAGTCTACTCTCGATAATTCACACCTTACAATAATTCGTGCTAGCCATCGGGTCCCTAGCAAAACTCTCGATTTTTTCGAAAATGACTTTTGGGTTTTATGGAAAACGAATACTACCTCACTTTTTGTTGGACCTTCACAAAGTTACCAAATCTTCAGTCAAGTATTTCGAAAATACCTACACAATGCATTTTTATACACTCGTTAAATCGAATTACTTTGGAGGAAGAGGAAAACATGATGTGTAGCTCCTAAACGATTTTAACAAACTTATTCACCAAAAGTTCTTCCGTTACCGAAGAGGTAGGAAAGGTGTGCTCAACTGATCTACCTAACCATTTTACCTTCACGGTATACCTGTATACATATCTATAGGTATGTTGTTTTATATTATATCTACATATCTATACCGTATATGTTGTTTTTTATTGCAGGATCAGCAGATCCCAGACCTATAGCTCTAGCTTTGCAGACACTACGTTCTTCCGTTACCGAAGAGGTAGGAAAGGTGTGCTCAACTGATCTACCTAACCATTTTACCTTCACGGTATACCTGTATACATATCTGTAGGTATGTTGTTTTATATTATATCTACATATCTATACCGTATATATTGTTTTTTATTGCAGGATCGGCAGATCCCAGACCTATAGCTCTAGCTTTGCAGACACTATTCAGTTGTATTGCATGACTCATTCGTTAAACTATGCGCTCCCTCGCTCGATCTTTTCCTATCTTCAAACGACCGTTATTTTTTAACTTTTCAAAATAACTGATTTAATTTTAAATGTTTATCACCGACCCGAGTTTTATTTTGACCTATTTATGTGTTTATTTTAATGTACAGATGTGACTTAACTATTGTGAATTTTTCACGTCTTTAAAATAATTATTGTAAATAATAACTGAAGATATACGAGAAATTTCAATCCATTTTCCACAAGATATATTTGACAACCCATTTTGTTTATTTTATTTATTGCACCTTTGATAGGTATTTATTTTTGTTCCGTGTTTTTACTTTTTTTTTGTTTATAATCTCATTTTTATTTATTTTAATTGTTATTTATTTCTGGTTTAGTTATTTGTCAGTGGCGTTTTTTGTGCAATTCAAAGTGAATCGGATTTCAAGATGAGATATTTCAAAGTGGAATACCTGGGCTACGCCACAGTGGATTTGTATCTGTCCAATCCTATGATACCATGGATTGTGAGCGAGATTAAAAAGCGAGCAAAATCCAAAAAAGTAAGCGCTTTAACTTGTTTCCCTTAGGCCAGGGCACTCGCGTCAGGTAGACCTGACGACAGGTACACTTGATCAGGTCTACCTAATCGTGTATGTGCTCATCAGGTAGACCTGACAGACGGACCTTTTCAGTCGTACCCGTCAAGTCTATCCGATAGTGAGTGGCTTAATGAGTGGTTGTACAACTCACTGGCAAAAAGGGTTCTTATGGGCCCCTCAAAGGTCCAATGGGCCTCAAAATATATCCTAGCAGTATAAATAACTACTGATATTCTTGAGAGTTCATTGTAGACTTATTTTATCATGGACACTCGTTGCTGTGTTGAAAGCTCAGAAGAGGTTAGGAAGTAGAACAACAGCGATAGTGTATTTTTATTGTCTACTAGCCGAAACCCATCACTTCGCTCCGGATTTCTGCTAGTAAAACCGTAAGGCATGGCCGTTCATGTCACTCATCCTTTTAGTGGTCTTGTTCGGCGTAGCTTAACAAAAACGAACCGAAAAGTAGCCTATAACCTTCACGGGAGTGCAAGCAATAAGTTGACAAAGTTTCATAGCAATCGGATGAGCGGTTTGGCCAGGCATAAAGTTCGAACACACACACAAACGTGTTGTTAAACTAACAACTTTATTAAAAGGGTTTCTGCATTCTTGTCGTGTTAATTTACTCATCCAGAATATTGTTATTATAAAAAAAAGAGGTTTGATAGAGGGAACTGTAACTGCAAAGGTCTTATCGTCCCGAAATCGAAAAGAGAAGGAAGACAGGATAGGAGAAAGCCAGCTGTTCCGAGAATAGACATCCGTTCAGAATAAAATCCGCCCCGGGCGGGAATCGAAGCCACAGCCTAGTGCATACAAGGCAGACGCGCTACCAACCAAGTTAACTAGGCTGGCTGCCATGTTAATTTACTCATCCCAGGATATTATTCATATTTCTGCATATTCTGCAATGCTTATCATAATTCTGCTTAGTCAATGCTCAATTGCTCATAAACCTACTCAGTCTGTTCCAATTTCATAAACTTCAATACTTGGAAAATTTCAGGCGAGTGATGCAAACTTGACATACATATTTTATTAATCGTTTAAAAATTGCAAATAATTTTTCTAGCGTTTTATTGTCACCGTATAACTACTGAGGTGTTTAGTGACGGGAAGTTTACCCTCCATTAGGCGACAAGCTACCCGTCTACTCACATTAAGGAAAATGACCTGATAGTCAATTCCCAGCATTTGATACCAACCACCTCAAATTAACCTCACCCAGCCTAAGTGGGACCGGGAAAAGCACGCGATTGCTCGGATAGTCACCCATTCGGATACTAACCACGTGCAACGTTGCCCAACTTAAGTGATCCATTTATAACTGTCACATTCAACACCTACTATACCTCTTATGGGAGATTTGGGAGAACTTTTCAGTACATCTTTTTGATTCCCCATGAGCTCACGTGACGTGATAGTAGTGTGTTTCTACCTTTAATTAATTCATTAAACGAATACCAAAACTATGAGCCAGGTGGTTTCAGAAAATGTGCAATAAAATATATGTAGTAACTACAGTACAGTCGCTTTCTTCTTTCCGTCATGATTTTATCGACTAAAATTTGAGGGTATCAATGATTTTTTTCCTTCACAGCCAAACGTATTATTAAATCTATTTATAGCTTGAAGTTACACTCCTCGCGGTCTGAAAAGTTTCGTACTAACATTGAAAGAATAGTCTGACTCTAGATAGGTATACTTGTACCTACTCTTCCGTTGGTAACTCTGTCTTGTCATCTTATTTTCAACATTTGCCCAAATGAATTCTCATGCCCACATGAAAAGACTCGTCCAACTAAAGAATAGATGGAAAGCTCATCAAACAAGTTGTATAACTGATAACTCCTTGATGAGATGACCTACTCGTCAACTAATTTTACCTCTCAAAATTGACTTTCATATTTTGTCAGTCTCTCATCATAACTCGTTCTCTTAAGACACTTGTTCCACAGGAAATATCAACGTGTTTGGCTGTCTTCGAACATAATCAGGAATGATCATTTGATCCATAGGCCTAAGGTCTCTTAGCCAAGGATAACACATCAATCCTGATTAATGATTCCTTTTCATAGGATGAAACTAATTTAGATCTTCATCCTTGCACATTGAGAGCAATACTTCCGCGGTGTTCACGTGTTGCAGACAATGTCACGTTTGATTCGCTTTGTTGATACACATAACTGATCTCAAAACGATCTCAAAACACGTGTTATAGCATCAGATCCAATAACTGATCAAGTGATCACTGTAGTATCAGATTAAGATTCAATAACTAATCGCATAGCATTCTGCTTCGATTATGTTGAAACACAGGATTAGGTGATGGTGATTTTAAAGATGCTCGCCTGGTAAACAGGAGGACGTGGGTTCAATCCTAACTGAGGCATGGAATTTTGTCCTCAATATTTCAGGGAATAAGTCGACGTCGTCGAGATAGAGGGTGTGAGTAAAGTGCCGTCGACAACGAATCTGGAGCTAAATATATATATATACTGCTCGAATACGACCTCGACTGAACCTACGCCACTATATAAACTCTACCTTGGCATTTCAAACCGGCAGTTGGTTCATTGTGTCAATATTTTGAGTCCAAACAATCTTGATTTTAAGTCTCTCACTCGTGTATTAAGCTAATATGAACAGATACTAATATTTGATCTTGGCCAAAGGGCCGAGACGCTATCTCAAATAGCACTTTGTTTGGTATTTGACAACAGCCACCAATCAAATAATCAATTTTATTTTTACTGGGCAGCCTGCCTTAGCATTGAAAAAGATAGAAGATAGATTACAACTTCCGGGGTAGATTGGCTATTGAGGACTTTTTGAAATAGCTAAAGCTATTATTATTATTATTTAAAAAACATATAAAATATGCTCCCAAGTTACTATTGTTATTGGATTTATTTTTCAGACTGGGCGATGATGAAGATCTCAGTTGTGTTATTCATCTGCAGTTATGCTGTAGTTACCAACGCAGTGCGGAGATGGACATGGAGTGTACCCTCATTAGACCTTTATACACACGGTTTTATATCATCTCTCTTTAGACGTAATAAACCGAATCCCCGGAAAATCAACCTAATTTACACCTCCCCACATCCAAGCTCATGGCAACACGGTTTTGTATCATCCCTTTTTAATCGCCGTAAAAGGTTGTCACCCAAGAAAGCTGGCAAATCCCCAGTATACAACAAACTTCCAAAATTAAACAACACATTTCTACAATCAAAAAACGGACTTCTACAATCAAACGACGGACTTCTACAATCAAACGACGGACTTCTCGGACTTTTACAATCAATTAACGCACATCCACAATCACAGACCGTATTTCCACAATCAAGCACCACACATCCGCAATCAAGTACCACACATCCGCATTCAAGCAACACACATTCACAATCAAGCGCCGCACATTCACAATCAAGCACCACACATTCACAATCAAGCACCACACATCCACAATCAAGCACCGCTCATACACAATCAAGCACCGCTGATCCACAATCACGGACCGCAACTACAACACCTGGTATTTTAAACGTTTGGCAACCTTGGTTTTTACAAAACGCTATTAATCGGCGTAGAAGTTTGTTGATCAGCGAAGAAGATGACGAAACCGAACTTCCACAATCAAACACCGAACTTCCAGACTCGAACGACAACTCGAACGACAAAGTTTAGAAAGCTTCCTCACTAAGGGTGCCCGCAGAACGAGGAATTCGAGATGAAGCATAAACATGAAGCCGTAAGATAATAGAAACAAACGTACACATACACATTCTTATGAGACCGTGCAGAACGTAACATTCCGAAAATTCGAAATAAATTTCAGAAACAATGTTTCAGGAAAAATTTTCAAGAACAAAATATTTTGCTTTTGAGGCAGATTCATCGAGAAGACTTGACTCTCATTGTTTGACTCAAGGTCACCTAAAGGTGATCAGGATCAGCTTAGAAATTTTTCTGGATTATTCAACCTCGTTCTGCGTGCGTTTCTTTCTGGATTTTCACCTGAATTGTTTTCGGATGTTCCGCCTGAATATGCTTCATCTTGAATTTTTCGTTCTGCGGGGACCCTAGTTTAGGAAGCTTTGTTTCAAAATGACACCAAAAGAAAGAAAACAAGGACGTCCGAAAAGGATCCCCCAACCATCAACCGAAGACAACGACAATGCCCAGAACCCGACCGACATAGAAAGGTGGTGTATTCAAGTGGAAGATCACAAAATAAGTTTCTCTGTGAATTTTTATTAAAAATATCTGACATTTATAGTGAAACTTTGATATTTTTATTTTTAATTCAATATTTTTCTTACACTCGAGGTCTGACTAGTCCTTGTTTAGACTGCGAGAGTAAAAGGACTTTTCAGTCTCATTCTGGCAGTATAAACAGGGTATCTGAGCGCAATGCAGAGCGCCAAGCCAAGTTCCAGAAAGCACGCCTGTGCATCCTTACACGAACCGATTAGGCAGGTTTTTCTCACCTTCATAGATCGGCTTCCTCTGAAGATAAACTTTTGAAATTTTTTCTACTCTACTTACTACTTACTTCTCTGGAGGTTGGTGGTTCGAGTCCAAGTAAAGTCATAAAATTTAGCATAGTGCATTAAGCAGGGAACGACATTTGTAACAGGCATTTAATAAGCACACAATTAAAATTCCTTTTTTTACTTACTTCTATTCTATTCTGATGTACTTACTTCAGAAAACCATAAAGCCAAAAAACCAAAAAAACTAGTTTTTGGGGGATTTTTTTCACATTTTCTCACACAAATGAGCTCGATGTCATTTGTCGCGACGACCTATGAACTCAAAGCGAGAAAGTTTTAGATAACACTTCAGTCGTTATTTTAAGACCGGTTTTAGTATTTATCGCGACGACCTATGAACTCAAAGCGAGAAAGTTTTAGATAACACTTCAGTCGTTAATTTAAGACCGGTTTTAGCGGCGCGACGACCTATGAACTCAAAGCGAGAAAGTTTTAGATAACACTTCAGTCGATCATTTAAGACCGGTTTTAGCGTAGATCTGCGACGACCTATGAACTCAAAGCGAGAAAGTTTTAGATAACACTTCAGTCGTTAATTTAAGACCGGTTTTAGCGTCACCTAGGTTAAGCTACGCCGAGGAAGGCCAATAAATGGATGGGTGACTTGCACACTATATTGGGAATAAAGGGAGAACGGGCTCTTTGATTTTAAATCATTACATGAAAGTAAAATCAAAAAATCAAATCAAGAATGATAATAAACTGAATATTAAACAAATTATCATTACATGAAAGTAAAATCAAAAAATCAAATCAAGAATAATAATAAACTGAATATTAAACAAATTAGGTAGGTATACTTACATTGAAAGTAAAATTAAAAAATCAAATCAAGAATAATAATAAACTGAATATTAAACAAATTAGGTAGGTACATAGGTATTCTTTAACCACGATCGAATAAACTACGGGCTAAAAAATTCCCGGAGGGACGGGCCCAGCTTGTTTTACTTACTTCTATTCTATTCTACTTTCTACTTACTTCGAAGAAATGTGAAGAGCTCGGTGAAATATCTTGACAGAGCGATGTGAGATTTGACGTGGACGGGTTTTGTGATTTGACTGACTGATCTCTCATTGAAGCAAACAGTTCCATCACCTGCAAAACACAGAAAAACGTAGTCACATATTAGACACCCTATAACCAGTTGTTGTTGTTGTTGTTGTTGTTGTTGTTGTTGTTGTTGTTGTTGTTGTCGTTGTTGTTGTTGTTGTTGTTGTTGTTGTTGTAGTAGCAGTAGCTGCTGCTCAGGACTCCTCTCCAAACTCTTGTCTTAGGGGTAGATCCAGGAATTCCGCCACCTGAACCGGCCTCATCCAAAGGTCCATGGGTGTGAAAGTGGTGGGGTTGGAGGGGCAGGTGAACAGGTGGTTGGTGTCGTGCGGGCTTTCGTGGGCAAAAAGTGGGCATTCCTCACGGAAGGCAGGGTCAATTCTGGACATGTATGAGTTACGAGATGTTTAAATAATATTGTTTAATTTTAATTACAGACATAAGTAATTCAATAATTGGTCATTAATCTGGAGCTGGTGATATAGGAATTTCTTGACCCCGCCGGGAATCGAACCCGGGTCTCCCGCGTGCAAGGCGAGTGCAGTGACCACTACGCCATGGGAGCTGACATGTATGAGTTAATACATATTATGACCCTATAACCAGTGACAATAGAAACTCCTACTGATCCTTATGGATGTGGCTCATCAAATTGGGGACCGCATGGCTCATAAGTGAATCTTTCTACTTTTCGTTACCATTACTTATTGAACATGAACCAAGCTTTATTTTATTTTTCCCTGGGACCGCAAAATACTTCCTTAGGGGCGTTTATTTTCCATCAATAAAATAATACAAATACGAGATACAAAGACAAATATACAACCAAACTTTATTTAGAAACATGACAAGAAAACAGAAAGGAGGAAGTTTGATCAGAAATGGGGCGAAGCCCCCCTCCCAAGCACGAAGTGCGAGCAGTTGCAGTTCCCTCTATCAAACTTCTTAAAAAAGAAGAAAAACATCGATAGAGGCTCAAGGTCACTGTATAACTGCTAAGGTCGGGTGTTAGACCATCCATTCGGCGACAAGCCACCCGCCTGCTCACATTGACTTTAACCAGTCTGAGTCGGGAAAAGCCTGCAGCACACGATTGCCAAGATAGTCATCCATTTGGATACCACGTGCGACGTTGCTTAACGTTCTATCACCGCGATTCAACGTTCTATCACCGCTGGCTAGAGTAAAAAAATTATAGAATAGAATATACCTTGTTTATACTGCCAGAATGAGACTGAAAAGTCCCTTTACTCCCGCAGTCTAAACAAGGTCTTATATATTTCATAGGTAAAGTATGCAGATAAGTTTATAAACCTTGTCTAATTAAAAAAAATAATAATAAAAAAATCGGGTATGGAATACGAGTACAAATAGTTGTACGACTCAAACATCTTGATCCCAATTTGAGGATGTTTACTATAAAATGCACCAGTCCTATTTATTCACTACTGCATATTCCATTTTATTTCGCTACGATTTTCTAGGCATACTAGGGATTTAAATTTGAACTTTTTGAAAAATAGGAGCAATTTACTATTAGGTATGTCCGTAATGTTCGATTTCTAAATCTAATAAAAAAAAAGTAAGGAAATATCATTTAGGTCAGGGGTGCACAAACACAAGATGACCGCGGGCCACATTGGACCTTAAATTGTTGGTCGCGGGCCGCATTAATTTTTTTTAGCTGTCCGAAGTCCGAAATTCGTCAATTTTGACGTATTTTTGTGCTAATTTAACACACAAAAATCACAAAATAAACTATAGCGCCGCAGCCTTTTTTTTAAAATTATTTTTCAATCTCTCAGAAACGCAGCCTGATCAAATTTCAAATCTAATGTGCCGCAAGCGAAATTTTTTTAAAAAAGTATGCATATGTCTGAAGCTTAGATAATTCTACAATTTTTTCCTCAATATTACAGCTGAACACTAAGAGGAGCAAAAAATAAAGAAGATCGCTGCGCCGCAGGCAATTTTTTTTTGTTGATAATTTTGATTTATAAACCTTCAGAAAAATAATAATAAAAATCCTCGTAACACATTTTCATTTTCTTCCACATTTTTTGAATAATGTCTCTTTTTCTTGATTTTTCCCTAAAAATCGAAATGAGCTCGCGGGCCGCACTTTGTGCACACCTGATTTAGGTAATCGAATAAATCGTTCGCGACTAGATGTACAAAGAAGACTTGGGTTTCATTAGGTAGGTTAAGTACCTACAATATTATCATTATTACCTACTATTATTATTATATTTATTCTTATTACTTTTTTTTTGAGCAACGTGGATTCGTAAAAAACATTATTTTGTTATTTTCCTCATAGGTTACTAAATACATTTTAAATAATCTTTTTTTTTCAAGTTCAGGAACACGTGTTGTCTACCCATTTCCTAAACTATAAAACAAATATCTATACGAGTGCAGAGATATGAAGTAGGTACAAAAAAACGTGCATTTTTACTAACACAAAATAAATAAATAAAAGCACGTTGTTGAACTTAAAAAATTTTTTTTTTTTTTTTTTTTTTTTTTAAAGTTCAGGAACACGTGTTGTCTACCCATTTCCTAAACTATAAATATCTATACGAGTGCAGAGATATGAAGTAGGTACAAAAAAAACGTGCATTTTTATTAACACAAAATAAATAAATAAATAAATAAAAGCACGTTGTTGAATACAGAGTACCAATATTTAATTTACACATGCTGCAATTTACATGGAAAAATCGAGATGTTTAAATAATATTGTTTAATTTTAATTACAGACATAAGTAATTCAATAATTGGTCATTAATCTGGAGCTGGACAGCTTTTGAAAGTTCAGGGTTCCGCAAAGATGTTCACCTTTTGAAAAGGGTTCCGCGGGCCAAACTAATTAAGAAACACTGATATAGGCTACGGTGATATTAGGTAATTTTATTTGTTTTACCATTCATTGTGGTGTTGAAATGGGGTACGCAATCTGTGATATTTGCAAATTATATCTACATAATAAGTTTGGATTTGTTAGACAGGCATGGTAGGTATTATTTTAATTATTATTTTTTTTTTTTTATTTGTTTTACCATTCATTGTGGTGTTGAAATGGGGTACGCAATCTGTGATATTTGCAAATTATATCTACATAATAAGTTTGGACTTGTTAGACAGGCATGGTAGGTATTATTTTAATTATTTTTTTCATTTATTAGATACATAAATTTACTAAGTCAGCTCCCATGGCGTAGAGGTCACTGCACTCGCTTTGCACGCGCGGGAGACCCGGGTTCGATTCCCGGCGGGGTCAAGAAATTTGTATCATGCAAATGATTGATCCCGTGACTGGCTGTTGTGGGGCCCACTCAGCGGAGACCCGGGTTCGATTCCCGGCGGGGTCAAGAAATTTGTATCAAGCAAATGATTGACTCCGTGACTGGATGTTGCGCGGCCCACTCAGCCTCGTGAGGAAAATGAGTAGCTATGACATATAAATGCGCATAGCGATCGCTGCCCAGCATGGTAGGTAAACATAGGATATTAGGATTATTGAGATATTGGGAAAAATCCTACAATGCTGCAGTGAGCACCTAAGTTGTGATATAATAACACAAAGAAACTGCATTTACAATTTTACAATAAATTTACTAAATTGACTTTTGCATCACTCTGAAGAGAATTGATTAATTAAACGATTTCAAAAAGGGTGTAAGTACACATAAACGGATTTTTTTCTGCCAAATATTCAACACTAAAGAAGTACTAACAAATCACATCTTTATTACATGGTTATTATTAAAACACCACTTTGCCTTAAAGTTGTTAGATAAAACTACAAATCAACAAAACATTAATAGACAGATAACTATCTCTTTCAAACAAATCACAAAGTAAGAGATAGGCATTACTGGTAAGTAGATACTATGTTTCAATTGTTATTTCCTTAGAAATTTACGTCATAATATTCGGAATATATTCAACATGACGTTTCAAGATTTTCTCGTTTTTCTGGTTTAACAAATTAGGTCCCATTAAAATATCTTTGTAAACCTAGGCAGATATAACATTGATAAGTACGGCATCTTTATATCATTAATAAGTACGGCATGAATTCACGTGCAAATTCCTTCTCAAAGCTCTTTATTGAGTTAACGCGACCTGGAAGAAATCTGACCACACTGGTTAAAAATAAAAAGCTTTTTGTTAACCCGCGAATCAACCTGGAATAAGTCTGTTCACACTTTTTTGAAAGCTTTCAGTTGACGCAAAATAAGCTGGAATAAATCTGTTCACACTTCTTGAAAGCTTTCAATTGCTTCGAAATAAGCAGGAATAAATCTGTTCACACTTCTTGAAAGCTTTCAATTGCTTCGAAATAAGCAGGAATAAATCTGTTCACACTTCTTGAAAGCTTTCAATTGCTTCGAAATAAGCAGGAATAAATCTGTTCACACTTCTTGAAAGCTTTCAGGGAGAAATCTGCACACACTGTGTAAATCAAGCTTTCAGTTGTCGCGGAATAAGCTGGAATAAGTCTGTTCACACTTCTTGAAAGCTTTAATGGAGAAATCTAGTCACACTGGCACTGGTTAAATCAAGCTTCAGTTGACGCGAAAATAGGCTGGAATAAATTTGTTCACACTGGTTAAAGCTTGACAAGCTTTCAGTTGTCGCGAAATAGGCTGGAATAAATCTGCTCACACATGGGTAAACCGGCTTGCAACTGGTGAATCAATGTGCTTACTCACAGTGGTTTTCTTGAGGAGCGATGCATTACTGTGTGAGTAGTGATAGGTATGATACGGGCTGGCCGTGTTAATGGGCGGTACAGCCGACATGGCGAGAGCTGAAAATCCAAATTAATCTCATAAGGCCAGGTTCGATTTCCGCCCGGGGTGCATTCTATCCTGAACGGATAAGGTTCGTTCTCGGAACGGCTGGCTTTCTCCTATCCTCTCTTCCTTCTCTCTTTGGTTTCGGGATGGTAAAATCTTAGAAGTTATAGTTCCCTCTATCAAACCTTAAAAAAAAATCTCATAAGACATTGGATTCACAACCGAAATAACTACGGTTCGAATTTCAGAAGAAAATAATTGAGACAGACTTTAAGTCTGTTCACACTTCTTGAAAGCTTTAATGGAGAAATCTAGTCACACTGGCACTGGTTAAATCAAGCTTCAGTTGACGCGAAAATAAGCTGGAATAAATTTGTTCACACTGGTTAAAGCTTGACAAGCTTTCAGTTGTCGCGAAATAAGCTGGAATAAATCTGCTCACACATGGGTAAACCGGCTTGCAACTGGTGAATCAATGTGCTTACTCACAGTGGTTTTCTTGAGGAGGGATGCATTACTGTGTGAGTAGTGATAGGTATGGTACGGGCTGGCCGTGTTAATGGGCGGTACAGCCGACATGGCCAGAGCTGAAAGTCCAAATTAATCTCATAAGGCCGGGTTCGATTTCCGCCCGGGGTGCATTCTATCCAGAACGGATAAGGTTCGTTCTCGGAACGGCTGGCTTTCTCCTATCCTCTCTTCCTTATCTCTTTGGTTTCGGGATGGTAAAATCTTAGAAGTTATAGTTCCCTCTATCAAACCTAAAAAAAAAATCTCATAAGACATTGGATTCACAACCGAAAGAACTACGGTTCGAATTTCAGAAGAAAATAATTGAGACAGACTTTTTTATAGACAGTTTGATAGAAGGAACTGTAAAGGTGTGTCCACACAAGGTCGAACGGCCGTCCATCGATGTCGACTGAACCGTCCACACTGCCTCGAAAACATAGATTCACCTTGTCGATCGACTATGTTTGGACACACCTTTACAACGGAGGTCTTACCGTCCCGAAATCGAAGAGAGACCAGAACAGGGGAAAGCCAACCGTTCCGAGAACGAGCCTTATCTGTTTGGGATAAAGTTTATCCTGGGCGGGAATCGAATAGGAAATTCTCTAGATAGGTCAGAAGGGTTGTGATTTTTTTTCCCATTTTTCGATAGCTTTCCATGATGCTCAAGCTTATGAAAAAGCTACAAATGGATCCCTTTCTTATACAAACCAGACCAGACGACATAATACCTCAGTTACTGTCCACAGTGTCCACTTTTGTATTAAGATCCAAGTAAGGAGATGAGTATTTAGCTATTTTAGGCAGGTCAAAGTACTGATCTCTCATTGAAGCAAACAGTTCCATCACCTGCAAAACACAGAAAAACGTAGTCACATATTAGACACCCTATAACCAGTTGTTGGTGTTGTTGTTGTTGTAGCAGTAGCTGCTGCTCAGGACTCCTCTCCAAACTCTTGTCTTAGGGATAGATCAAGGAATTCCGCCACCTGCACCGGCCTCATCCAAAGGTCCATGGGTGTGAGTGTGGTGGGGTTGGAGGAGCAGGTGAACAGGTGGTTGGTGTCGTGCGGGCTTTCGTGAAAAAGTGGGCATTCCTCACCGAAGGCAGGGTCAATTCTGGACATGTATGAGTTAATACATATTATGACCCTATAACGCTATAACCAGTGACACTAGGAACTCCTACTGATCCTTATGGATATGGCTCATCAAATTGGGGACCGCCTGGCCCATGATTGAATCTTTCTACTTTTCGTTACCATTACTTATTGAACATTAACCAAGCTTTATTTTATTTTTCCCTGGGACCGCAAAGTACTTCCTTAGGGGCGTTTATTTTCCATCAATAAAATAATACAAATACGAGATACAAAGACAAATATACAACCAAACTTTATTTAGAAACATGACAAGAAAACAGAAAGGAGGAAGTTTGATCAGGAATAGGATTAATGCCTACGTTCCCATCATCTCTACCCATTATATTGGGTAGATCAACCAAATAATATGGGATAAAATAACAATTTCAACGACAAGGAGATATTTTTTCACTAAAGGAATTAAATCTCCTTGTTCATTCTCGGGAAAGAAAAACAAAGAAAATTAATAACAATCTCATTGTCATTATGCGATATGTTTTCTTCACAGTGAATATTAGTTGCCTGTGGCGGGCGGGCCACATAGATCCAGGTACATCATATCTAATAATGAATAAATAAAGAAAAAATAGAACAATGTTTTGGGTGGAAATTTTCTTTTGTTTATTATTAAATGATTATTTTTATTATTTTTTTCCTCGCCTGTTGTTTATGTTTTTCTTTTCATTCCATTGTTAGGGTACCTATATGTAGATAATATTATAACGATGTTCGAATACACTTGATAGGTACTCTTACCCAGAATACGAGTGTATCAATGATTTAAGAACTTTAATAAAGTTTGTCATTTTACATACAGACCTACCTATATCATTTACATACCTGTTCATGTAATGGATGAACTTTGGCCGAATGTTCGGGTATGGAATACGAGTACAAATAGTTGTACGACTCAAACATCTTGATCCCAATTTGAGGATGTTTACTATAAAATGCACCAGTCCCATTTATTCACTACTGCATATTCCATTTTATTTCGCTACGATTTTCTAAGCATACTTATCATGTAGTTGTAGTAGGGATTTAAATTTGAACTTTTTGAAAAATAAGAGCAATTTACTATTAGATATGTCCGTAATGTTCGATTTCTAAATCTAATAAAAAAATTAAGGAAATATCATTTAGGTCAGGGGTGCACAAACTCAAGATGACCGCGGGTCACATTGGATCTTAAATTGTTGGTCGCGGGCCGCATTAATTTTTTTTAGCTGTCCGAAGTCCGAAATTCGTCAATTTTGACGTGTTTTTGTGCTAATTTAACACGCAAAAATCACAAAATAAACTATAGCGCCGCAGCCTTTTTTTTTCAATTATTTTTCAATCTTTTAGAAACGCAGCCTGATCAATTTCAAATCTAATGTGCCGCAAGCGAAATTTTTTAAAAAAAGTATGCACATGTCTGAAGCTTAGATAATTCTACATTTTTTTCAATATTACAGCTGAACACTAAAAGGAGCAAAAAATAAAGAAGATCGCTGCGCCCCAGGCAATTTTTTTTTTTTTATAATTTTGATCTATAACCCTTCAGAAAAATAATAAAAAAAATCCTCGTTTTCACATTTTCATTTTCTTCCACATTTTTTGAATAATGTCTCTTTTTCTTGATTTTTCCTTAAAAATCAAAATGAGCTCGCGGGCCGCACTTTGTGCACACCTGATTTAGGTAATCGAATAAATCGTTCGCGACTAGATGTACAAAGAAGACTTAGGTTTCATTAGGTAGGTTAAGTACCTACAATATTATCATTATTACCTACTATTATTATTATATTTATTCTTACTACTTTTTTTTTGAGCAACGTGGATTAGTAAAAAAAAAAAACGTGTTTGGACTACCCCCCCCCCCCCCGGACAAAATCCTGGATACGGCCCTGAGATAAAATATTATCTTTTATGCAATACTATCAGGGCTGGGCTTTTGTGATATAATACAAATGGGTTTATAGCTTCCCTTTTTTGAAAATCTCACGACACCCCATCATGTGTATGTTAAAAATGTACATTGCTTTGTAATGGACATCTAGATCAATATAGTGTTTGCAAGGATGTTACCAAAGTTACTGAAGTTTAATAACTGTAATTAACAAAGTACCTCTCAGTACCTAGGCTGCCTACCTACCTTTGTAGGTACCTGCCCATTTTAATTAACGTTATGGATACCAATTGCAATCAGAACGCCTGAAAGATAACTACAGCTTGGTTTGATTTTGCTTGAATGTTTAGTGAAGAAATAATAAATTGTCAACTCATTACGCTCGACAGAGCTTGGTAATTAGAAATTAATTAGTCTTTGTGTAGGTCTTGTTTAATCATGGTTTTGTGCCCTACCTCCATCTTCACTTCAAGTTCATTTTCATCGTTTTCCAATGCACAATTATTATCAAGTTTACCATTAATGACACACCACAAGCAGGAGATTTGTCAAGGGGAAAGAAATTATATGGTACCTCCCTGCTCTCTCTCTTGTTTAAAGTCAACACTATAGTCTTGGAAGAAAAAAGAAAAAAAAAATTCAAGGAAATTCATGACAAAAGTTTCAGGATGTCCTGAATCCATTTTCAGGGCACATCTCTGGTCAAACAAATAATGAACAATTTCCACACAATCGGAATGGGGGGGGGAGTCAAGCCAATTTCAGTCCATACGTGGAAACCTCAAGCAAAAAATACCCAAGTACAACTCAAGCAAGTCTTACCTAAGTACAAAATTTATTTAGACGCAGGAAACTTAATAATAACACTTCATTTGTACGAGGTAATAAAATTTGTGAAACATCGCATCGTAGGCAAAACTTTAAATTGATTGTTATTTGTTAATGGTTATTCTTGGGTAGAATTTTTAGCGATAAGTGCTTCAATAGTATTGTTTGTCTATGTCTATGTCTATATGTCATATTTGTTTTGATGATTATCCTTAGTGATTATGACAGGTAGAAATGCGTGTTCTTAGACCACTATGGTGATTGGTTTCACTAATTGTTCGTGCAGTTCTAAACGAAATATTCCATCACATAAAAAACGTCGTGGAATAAACAAAAAAAAACCTCGTAGCAAACAAATAAACAAGTCATTGGTAGGTCATTCAACGGACGTAAAAAACTTCCATTTAACAAGACATGGTAATAATAAATACCTAGTGTTATTTACTCGTAAATTCATTCTAAAATTTCCGTATTGACAATACTGGACATTTCCGTCTGTATCTTTCCCTGGCATAGTAGTGGACCGCAGAAGAAGATTGGATGAAATATTGTCAGTAATGGCAAGATAACACAGGGCCGTATTTATGGTGGGGGCGAGGGGTCCCGGGCTTCATTTTTCTCCTTTACCACGCTTCGTATTTAAAAGCAGAGAGAAGTAGAGAACCCTTTGAAGAACTGCCAGCTGTTCACCAGCAGGCTGTCACGATGACAAAGGACATCATAATGAGGACATTGGTAGAGAAACGAAGAATCTGTCCTATGCTGCATTTTGATTACTCTGCATTTTGGTTATTCTGCATTTCTACAGAAACCTTTAATCCATCAAATATACGAGAACTTGTTTAGACTGCTGAGGTAAAGGGACTTCTCAGTTCAGTTCTATCCGGCCAGGATAAACAAGGTATATTCTATTTCTATAGGGTCAAAGTGAGAGACCTTCAACTAGAATTCCACTGACCATCACTACTGGTAGACGCGAAGTTTGTATGACATAGAGAGACAAAAATACAGGGTCGGACGGTACCTATAAAAAAAGTCACCATTGATTGATTGAAATCCCAAACAACAGAGCTTTTGTGCTGAATTCAAGCTACCAAAAAAAAAGTTTAGTGAAAGTCAATTCCAATCAATATTGATTCAAATCCCATCAAATAACAGAGCTTTTCTGATGAATCTAAAAGGGCAAAAAAAACATAAAGGTAGTGAATCCAAATCAATAAGATTATCAGCTAGCTATTCAATTTTGTTTAGTTTAATAGATCCTCTTCTCTAGCACATTAACAGCTATGAAAGCTAGATGTAGGTACAACTGTTTTATTTAATTTTATTAGGTTGCTTGTCAGTGCAAATAGTCCTAAACAAAAATGGACGCGGTACACAAGGGATCAAGAAGAGACCGCCTTAACAAAATAGAGGGTGCTTGAGGTACAACTATTTCCTCTTACAGGGTTACCAAGTTATTAGACCCGGATATGCTCTTAAGCACCATCCAGTATATTTCTAGTTCTACATTTCTCAGACATTCACATAAACTAGATAGGTTTGTTTTAACCTAGAGAATGGGCTCGGATCACAAGGGCAGTAGGTTTATGAAGAATAATGGCTTTATAATAAGCAGATCGAGAAATCGTTTCTAGTAGGCGATCCCATGTCCTCGACATCAGATAGGGTGTCTATAAATATAAGTTTCCACTTGGGCGGTATTTGCCGAGCGGCAAGCCAGGCTACAAAATGTGGAAACGTGCCGGGCGATACGATTTAAACCCGCCTAAAGTCGCTCCGCATCAAAGAAATGTCGTCCAGCATTGCAAATGGAAATGCGCGCGGCTTTTTGTTTTGATTTAAGTTTTACAAGTGAGAAATCGGAACTTTTTTTTGGAGCCCAAGTCGTAGGGACTCCATATTGAAATTCTTGGTGAGGAGCCTTTTTTGAGAGTTTCGGTTGTTTTTATTGAAAATGGTCTGATTATTGATTACATTGATGGTGATTTGTTTTTCAATTGATTACATTGATTTTTGTGTTCCAATATAGCATTGGTATTGATGGAATTGCACGAGAACGCGATAAACACCTCAATAAATAAAATTCGTATTTCAATCAACATGAAATTTCTGCTAACTCTCACCTCCTCACTATCTCTTGTTTTCCTCTTACTGATTTATGAGTTGTGTTGACGTAATATAATAACATGAACATTTCAGACAAGTTACTGAAAATTCGAGGACTTCTACTGCACAATTCAAAACTTTCACACGAAACTGAAGATGAAAGAGCTTGCATCCCAAATGGACCATCACGCTCAACTGAAGTTCAGTCAATGAGAGGAAGGGGAAGGAGGCGCACAGCCAAAACATAACTCTTGTATGACAGCAAAAAGTAGGCAGGTACAGAACGTCAGCTGATGTCAATGTATGCAGTTTGAAAACTCGCAGAGCTTCCAAAAATAGGCTTTTATTTGGACAGAGTCCGTCTTTGTGAGAAGAAAGTACTTTGATAAAATGGGCCATGTCCCATGTATCGCACCCTCGGAATTATATGGTGATGTGTCGAAAACACAAACTTTTGAGAAATCGCAATTGAAAGTTTGACATTTCATAGCTAGGCAGTATAAGATAGAAATATCACTATCTATCCGGATTATCGGGAAAGATAAGTCGTAGAGATATAACTCCTAGACCAATCGAAAGATCTCATTTCGCTTCGTAAGATAAGGTAGTAAAACAAAAATCAAGTTTTTCGACATATTATCACCATATAATTCTAAGGGTGCGGTATGTGTTGATAGAGGTTTGACTTCACCGCTAAGGTCTTTGGTGACGGGGGTTAACCTCCATTTGGCGACAAGCTACCCACCACATTGGCCTCAACCACCTTGAGTGACTGGCTGTTGCGGAACCCACTCAGCCTCGTGAGGAAAATGAGTAGCTATGACATATAAATGCGCATAGCGACCGGTGCCAGCATGGAATACTCAGCCTCGTGAGGAAAATGAGTAGCTATGACATAGAAATAAATGCGCATAGCGACCGGTGCCAGCATGGTAGGTAAACATGTGATTTTAGGATTATGAGATATTGGGAAAATCCTACAATGCTGCAGTGAGCACCAAAGTTGTGACATAATAACACAAAGAAACTGCATTTATTTCTATAGCACAGGAACTTTCGGACCCAGGTATAAGTGCATGGAAGAAGATGAAAAGATAAAATTTATCATCGGTCATCGTGCGATGCAAGTGTATGTTTCATGGTCAAATGGATCTTACGAAAGCACTTCATCATAATATACCAACATACTTACCAATAGGTAGATAGATAGACCTATATATTACATATCTACTAATAAGTACATAGATATAGACCTATACATACTTACCAACAGGTACATAGATAGACCTATACAGAAAGCCAACCGTTCCGAGAACGAGCCTTATCTGTTTGGGATAAAGTTTATCCTGGGCGGGAATCGAATAGGAAATTCTCTAGATAGGACAGGAGGGTTGTGATTTTTTTTCCATTTTTCGATAGCTTTCCATGATGCTCAAGCTTATGAAAGCTACAAATGGATCCCTTTCTTATACAAACCAGACCAGACGACATAATACCTCAGTTACTGTCCACAGAGTCCACTTTTGTATTAAGATCCAAGTAAGGAGATGAGTATTTAGCTATTTTAGGCAGGTCAAAGTGGGCTTGAGAGTTGTATCACCTTTATATCATGTCCAAGGGACAGAACATTTTGGTAGAAAAGTTTAACATAAAGGTACTCGCTCATCCATTTATGAAGGGATGTCAGGGTACAGTAGGCGGACTCACAGAATATAAAGGGACCAATATGTACATGAAAATAAAGATTTTGGACAGAAGTCAAATCATTGAATACCTTATACATAAAAAATATTCATCCGTTATACATAACACATTCATATATTGAACAACTACCATATGTATAGGCACATAATAATATGTAAAGCGCTTTTTTATAATCCTTAAAACCATGTAAACACAGATGGCTGTTTTTTACTCCAAATAAATAGGAAGCAAAAAATGGTAGGCACTTTTTTATGATGGGTTTTAAATCAAATTCAATTCCCAGTAATCAGTAATGCAAAATTTTGTTTTTTACTGTGATATTTTTACTACTTCCAAGATCTACAGTACTTCAGCAAACAAAACCTTTTGGTCTCAAGCCACCCAGCCTGAGCGGTGAAAAGTCAGCAGCACACGATTGCCCACGTAATAAGCTCTCCGGATATCAACCATGTGCAACGAAGCTTAACTTCATCCTAATCGA
Source organism: Diaphorina citri (assembly GCF_000475195.1). Classification (NCBI taxonomy): domain Eukaryota; kingdom Metazoa; phylum Arthropoda; class Insecta; order Hemiptera; family Psyllidae; genus Diaphorina; species Diaphorina citri. The sequence goes on along the minus strand of NW_007378570.1, from coordinate 16,993 downwards.
AGCGATCTGTCAATGGTCCCACAACAGAGACCTCCTTATAAAGCTGTATTTGCCACTGACATAAAAATAAAAGCACAATCGTCTGATTATTGATTACATTGATGGTGATTTGTTTTTCAATTGATTACATTGATTTTTGTGTTCCAATATAGCATTGGTATTGATGGAATTGCACGAGAACGCGATAAACACCTCAATAAATAAAATTCGTATTTCAATCAACATGAAATTTCTGCTAACTCTCACCTCCTCACTATCTCTTGTTTTCCTCTTACTGATTTATGAGTTGTGTTGACGTAATATAATAACATGAACATTTCAGACAAGTTACTGAAAATTCGAAGACCTCTACTGCACAATTCAAAACTTTCACACGAAACTGAAGATGAAAGAGCTTGCACCCCAAATGGACCATCACGCTCAAATGAAGTTCAGTCAATCTCGACGGGTAGGTCGTTGAAAAAGACTCTCACAATATGTCCTCAGAAGAAAATTCAACACGATATTTGTGGTAAATGAGTCTGACATTGAAAATTTTCAACGCGAAATTCGTCAATAAATGAGAAAAGCGAGGTATGAAATATACCTGCCAAAAACATCATGATCCGCTCTATTTGAAAAGTAAAGAAAAGTAAGATGGGTTTGATATTCAACACGATATTTGTGGTAAATGAGTCTGACATTGAAAATTTTCAACGCGAAATTCGTCAATAAATGAGAAAAGCGAGGTATGAAATATGCCTGCCAAAAACATCATGGTATGATCTCTATTTGAAAAGTAAAGAAAAGTAAGATGGGTTTGATATTTCACTAAAAGTATACCTGAGGTCAGCCACTCACTATCAGGTCAGGTAGACCTGACAGGCGGACCTGATCAGGAGTACCTGTCAGGTCTACCTAAGCAGCAAATAACCGCTGCGTAAACTAAAACCAGCCATTCAAGAACTAATTCACGCAACCTCCCATGGTCCAACAGACTTATACAACCTGATGATGAAGCTATTGTAAGCAATGGTATGTTGGCATTAAATAGAAGTGGTAACTTTAACAGAGCTAGGAAATAAAACCGGCAATATAACTCATTAAAAAAAAAAAATATATATATATATCTGTCCCAATATTTACGTAAATAGTAATCTGATATTTCTGATAGGTTCAAGTTAAGATCTAAACCCATCATAACCTAGAACAAGTTTACTCCCAACAGCCTTCACATTGTGGAAGAAGGTTAGCGAGTTTCCTTTATACCTTTTTATTTTTCACCGTATTTACTAAATTTTATGCCTAATAGTCGTGCATTAAGATCTAGTATCGAACCTCGTGACTGAGTTAGATTATGAACGCTGTTATATATAACTCATTAAAAAAAAAAAAAAATCTGTCCCAATATTTACGTAAATAGTAATCTGATATTTCTGATAGGTTCAAGTTAAGATCTAAAGTCTAAACCCATCATAACCTAGAACAAGTTTACTCCAACAACCTTCACATTGCAGAAGAAGGTTAGCGAGTTTCCTTTATACCTTTTTATTTTTCACCGTATTTACTAAATTTTATGCCTAATGGTCATATAAAATTGATCGCATCATTTATGTCCGACTATTACTTTCTTACAACTTTCCACTTTGGAATTATTGTTATTAATTCTTCAGTATGCCCATAATAGGTAAAAACTCCATATTTACTTATGGAGAGAGTGTTTGCCTGTTTCTGATGATAATGGGCAGATAAGAACAGTTTCTCTCAAGGCAGGATGAGTTTAGTTATTGTCTGCAGTGTGACATAACTTTCATATCTCCGAACTTGGTCACTATCATGGGAGGCAATTCCCATGATCACCATTTAGCCCCCTAACTGGAATTAAACTCACATGAGGGAGTAAACGCTTCGATGTGCGAAACACTTCATCAGAAGACATGATGTTGTATCTGAGCCACTCGACCTAAAACCCTTCGCTGGATAACTCGATCAAGGGAGCCTTTAGGGACACGGATTGAAAAATTTCATTTTATTCTTAGCTGAAATTGATTATCCTTACTCTTAGGTCTCATACGGGATGAGGAAAATTACAAAGGCTTCTTTTGGGATATGGATGAGAATACTCATGACGGCATATACCTTGATACTCCTCCCATATACGAGTAACTTTCTTTTCATGTTCTGCTATTATAATTTTCGTGTATTTCTTTGTCACACAAGGTGGCCAAAACGATGAGGCAATCCGTAAAATTCCTTCAGTTTTTTTGGCACCATCTAATATGTGTGTCTTTTTTTCAACGATGCTTCTTATTGCCTCACGTTTCTTACCATAGGTCTAAAACATCGCATCGTAGGCAAAACTTTAAATTGATTGTTATTTGTTAATGGTTATTCTTGGGTAGAATTTTTAGCGATAAGTGCTTCAACAGTATTGTTTGTCTATGTCTATATGTCATATTTGTTTTGATGATTATCGTTAGTGATTATGACAGGTAGAAATGCGTGTTCTTAGACCACTATGGTGATTGGTTTCACTAATTGTTCGTGCAGTTCTAAACGAAATATTCCATCACATAAAAAACGTCGTGGAATAAACAAAAAAACCTCGTAGCAAACAAATAAACAAGTCATTGGTAGGTCATTCAACGGACCTAAAAAACTTCCATTTAACAAGACATGGTAATAATAAATACCTAGTGTTATTTACTCGTAAATTCATTCCAAAATTTCCTTATTGACGATACTGTACATTTCCGTCTGTATTTTTCCCTGGCATAGTAGTGGACCGCAGAAGAAGATTGGATGAAATATTGTCAGTAATGACAAGACAACATAAGGCCGTATTTATGGTCGGGGCGAGGGGTCCCGGGCTTCATTTTCCTCCTTTACCATAGGCCAGACTCCGAAATTTTGGAGCATTCCCTCCATCTATTAGTGTTCGGCTCTAGCCCCCCCCCCCCTGGACAAAATCCTGCATACGGCCCTGAGATAACATATTGTCTTTTATGCAATATTATCAGGGCTGGGCTTTTGTGAGATAATACAAATGGGTTTATAGCTTCCCTTTTTTGAAAATCTCACGACACCCCATCACGTGTATGGTAAAAATGTACATTGCTTTGTAATGGACATCTAGATCAATATAGTGTTTGCAAGGATGTTACTGAAGTTTATTAACTGTAATTAACAAGTAACAAAGTACCTCTCGGTACCTAGGCTGCCTACCTACCTTTGTAGGTACCTACCCATTTTAATTAACGTTATGGATACCAATTGCAATCAGAAGGCCTGAAAGAAAACTACAGCTTGGTTTGATTTTGCTTGAATGTTTAGTGAAGAAATAATAAACTGTCAACTCATTACGCTCGACAGAGCTTGGTAATTAGAAATTAATTAGTCTTTGTGTAGGTCTTATTTAATCATGGTTTTGTGCCCTACCTCCATCTTCACTTCAAGTTTATTTTCATCGTTTTCCAATGCACAATTATTATCAAGTTTACCATTAATGACACACCACAAGCAGGAGATTTGTCAAGGGGAAAGACATTATATGGTACCCTGCTCTCTCTTGTTTAAAGTCAACACTATAGTCTTGGAAGAAAAGAGAAAAAAAAATTCAAGGAAATTCATGACAAAAGTTTCAGGATGTCCTGAATCCATTTTCAGGGCACAACTCTGGTCAAACAAATAATGAACAATTTCCACACAATCGGAATGGGGGGGAGTCAAACCAATTTCAGTCCATACGTGGAAACCTCAAGCAAAAATTACCCAAGTACAACAAGCAAGTCTTACCTAAGTACAAAATTTATTTAGACGCAGGAAACTTAATAACACTTCATTTGTACGAGGTAATAAAATTTGTACAAAGCACACAAATTGGTAGATTCATAAAAGAACTACGAATTTTTTTGAGCAAACTGAAGGGTAAATCCGTAGGCTTGAAATGAACTGAAATGAGTTACTTTTCCTTTCCAAAATTACAATTCCAACTGCAACAACCATGTATCTACAGTTCTGAACGACACAATTAAAAACGTTATTGCTTCGAAACAATACAGTTAAAATTTAAATATTTCAGACAGCTTTCTTAGCCGACGCGACAGAGTCTAACGAGAGGGAAAAACTCCAAGTAACGTCCGTATTTAGCGCACAACTTAACTCGAAAAAGTGTTCAGTAAAGATATTCAACTAAAATTTAATTTTCGTTCAGACGCCATACACAGCCACCGGTGTGATGGTCTCTAGCCATGTTTAATTGGCTCGTCCAGAACCACAGTCAACGGTCGTGAGGACTTGCGCTTCGTATTTAAAAGCAGAGAGAAGTAGAGAACCCTTTGAAGAACTGCCAGCTGTTCACCAGCAGGCTGTCACGATGACAAAGGACACCATAATGAGGACATTGGTATAAAAACAAAGAATCTGTCCTATTCTGCATTTTGATTACTCTGCATTTTGGTTATTCTGCATTTCTGCATTAACCTTTAATCCATCAAATATACGAGAACTTGTTTAGACTGCGGGGGTAATGGAACTTTTCAGTTCAGTTCTATCCGGGCAGGATAAACAAGGTATATTCTATTTCCATTTCTATAGCACAGGAACTTTCGGACCCGGGTATAAGTGCATGGAAGAAGATGAAAAGATAAAATTTATTATCATCGGTCATCGTGCGATGCAAGTGTGTTTCATGGTCAAATGGATCTTACGAAACGAAAGTACTTCATCATAATATACAAACATACTTACCAATAGGTAGATAGATAGACCTATATATTACATACCTACCAATAAGTACATAGATATAGACCTATACATACTTACCAACAGGTACATAGATAGACCTATACTATATACATACCTACCAATAGGTTACCATTCCTACGTACATAAATAGGTAACCATTCCTACATAGATTCCTGTTTATCCGCTGCCAAAGTATCTACTCCATCATAATTAATTCTTATTGATGCATGATTGCTCCTAAGGACTCGTGTGAATGATATGCATAAACAAGATAAATGGAATGATGGAATGCCGTCAAATATTTTCTCATTATTCAAACCGCAAATAATGATGGGGAAAATTAATTTACTCAGACTTGTGGGCATTTGTAGATGGACTTGAGAGCCACAAAGTTACTTATTTAGTAACTGAAAGTAACTTCTAGGTGTCCTTTGCAAATTTGTTACCTATTAAGTATAACAAGTTGATGAGTACCTACTGTAATCTATACCTGCCTAACACCCATTACACCATTTTGAAGAGATATCACTCTCCAGTCTTCAATAATTTCCAAGAATGTATAATTTGCATGAAAAACAAATTTGGTTCCGATGTATTTGTATTTTTATTCAGTATGTATTTTTCCATTTCTCAAGTAAAATTCTAGCCAATATTTTGTACAGAAATAGCTTTCCACAGAAGGTATTCGGCTAAAAAAAAATCATTCGGCGAAACACAAAAACAGAGGTTACACCATACGGTGTATTTCTTCTACCCCCACGTTTGGTGTAGTTGGCTAAGGCTTGGATTTCTAACCGGGGGGACTGCAGTTCGAATCCCGCCAGAGACATAAAAATCTCAAGTGTGGATAGGACGTCTGTAGAAGTTGCTTGAAATTTATCTTGTTAGATGTCTGACAATGACAACTGTGTCTTAAGCAATCTAGTTCCAATAAATGCCTGCCTATACCACAGTGTTTACTGACAAGAGAAGCAGTAGAGATCCTCGTCTGAAACGGCAAATATTTTTTTAACGTGTGTTACTTTAACAAGACACCTGTTTGTGAAACACCCTATACCTGTACGTTCACGTGAACACTTCGTGATAATCGACCGAAATTTCTGCCATTCTCAAAATAAAAATATCTTCTCATAGTTTGAACTATTTAGACTTGGTGGCTGCAACATGTGCTTCCAAGGAGGAGAGGGGAGGGGGAGGGAGGGAGAGGGAGGAGAGAGGAAGGGGAAGGAGGCGCACAGCCAAAACATAACTCTTGTATGACAGCAAAAAGTAGGCAGGTACAGAACGTCAGCTGATGTCAGTGTATGCAGTTTGAAAACTCTCAGAGAGCTTCCAAAAATAGGCTTTTATTTGGACAGAGTCCGTCTTTGTGAGAAGAAAGTACTTTGATAAAATGGACCATGTATCGCACCCTTGGAATTATATGGTGATGTGTCGAAAACAAACTTTTGGGAAGTCGCAATTGAAAGTTTGACATTTCATAGCTAGGCAGTATAAGACAGAAATTCAGAAATATCACTATCTATCGCGATTATCGGGAAAGATAAGTCGTAGAGATATAATTCCTAGACCAATCGAAAGATCTCATTTCGCTTAGTAAGATAAGGTAATAATTAATAAAACAAAAATCAAGTTTTTCGACATATTATCACCATATTATATGTAATTCTAAGGGTGCGGTATGTTTGATAGAGGTTTGACTTCACCGCTAAGGTTTTTGGTGACGGGGGTTAACCTCCATTTGGCGACAAGCTAGCCACCACATTGGCCTCAATCACCTTGAGTGGCCGGGCCGGGAAAAGCCAGCACGCCACTGACCAGATACTAACCACGCGCAACGTTGTTTAACTTCAGTCATCCATTGGGAACTGATGACAATGTGCTAGTGCCAGGGGCGGCCACTGAACACGTAAAAAGATAGGATTATGAAACAATCACGGGTATTGATTTAGATTTAACCAGAACTGATTTAATCAGCGTCTTATCATTCGTTGATGTCCGTTCTGAATCAAGCTCAACAAAAGAATTGATTAAGTTTTGCTTTGTATTGCTTTTATATGGATTTTTAACGGGTTCGTGAAATTCATAAATCCAAATACTTTCTTACGTCATCAGTAAGTAGGTCCATATATCGGAAGCCGTATTTCAGTGGCCAGTACTGTGAAAATTTTGAGCTTTTAAAACATGGGGACGAAAAGAAATACATAAATATAGGTAACAATGAAAATTCAATTTAAAATCTTTTCACCAGAGAAGAGAGGATGTCAAGTGGATAATTTGACACAAACATGAAGTGAAAACTTGTGAACATGGATTTCATTTTGTTTTTCCACATTTTCTGGTAGACTGAGTTCTTTTCTCTTTAGAAATGAAGGCTAATTATTTACACTCGGCTGCAAAACAATCAGGACATTTTGTATTTCCAGCCCACCTCGGTGGCCGAGTGGTCAAGAGCACTGACTCTCAACCCAGTGCTGGGTTCCAATCCCGGCCAGGGCGGAAATTCTAACCAGATTTTTCCGTTCCTGGATAGGCATGGATGTAAAAGAATGTGCCTTGAAGTAATGCGAAAGGGGTACCGAGGTAACTTCCATCCTTTTACACTGAAATACAGTTTGACTTTTTTGTACCAGCTAAAAGCTCCTGTTGTCTTCAAGATAGCGTCTTTTCTGGGCGTCCAAAGGGTTGTAAACACAAATCCTTTTAACACTGTGAGAAGAATCATGCCTGTCTCATAGACATGGAAGATTCTTATAAGCTCAACAGATTGCAACTGAGTGTAGGTACAAGTGTTTTCTACAAAACTTGATGAATTGCGAATTATTCGAAGGTGACCTTCCCAAAAAAAAAAAAAAAAAAAAAAAAAAAAAAAACTGGTAACAGAACTAGAAGGTACCACAGAAACTTTGGAATATAATATATTTAAACTTGACATTATCTTCTCAACATTGGAAATATTTTTCCTTGATCAAATCAACAGTTTCGATAATATCTACGAAAATAATAGGTATAGGTAGAGACATGACAAGATTATTAAAATCTTGTAAGGTACGATTTAGCACAGTATTTAACTATGAGGTATGTCTTACAAGCACTGTACTTGTAAATTTAAAACAATTTTATATTGAACACACCCTATTCCAAGTTTATATCCTAAATCCGACACTCGCATGTCAGCACTGTACTTGTAAATTTAAAACAATTTTATATTGAACACACCCTATTCCAAGTTTATATCCTAAATCCGACACTCGCATGTCTAATTCAAGTTTAAATATCTCTTGATTGATTCCATTGCGGATAAAGGCTAGTCCGTTCCCAACTTCTATCAAGGTGGTAAAAGGGCTGCCAAGTGATATAGGACAGTATGTTATGCACCCGTTGATTTATGTGGCATTTCACCTTCAAAATGGTTTAAATCGAGCAAAAGGCGGACATTTCTAGAGGTTTTTTAGCACATTTTTTTTCTAGTGAGTAGGTGGGACATGTATGGGTGTAAAGAGAGGAAAAAAAATGTGGAAGTATTTTCTGAGTTCAAGAAAGTTCTACGACCAAGCAACTTGGGTATGATTAGAACTGTAAAGTAATCATTTTGTGCACAGTTGCGAGCTACAGGTGTTACAAATTGCAACTGTAGGGGGCTGATTAGAAATTTGTCGGATCGTGAGGAGAAAAAATATTTACAAGTCATCAGGCTAAAACAGCTTACTTTAAATTAAAAAGTATGAGTAAATAAGTGGTGCTTTATTTAGACTGTTGGCTTAGAACAAGTTGTTCCATTATACTCAGAGATTAATAGAGCATCTCTTTATTGATATAATTTTGTGTCTCTCGACGAATCGGATTATCTAAAAATATGTAAATGTCTAATACATCAATTGTTAGTTTAATTAGTTTTTAGCTTTTCAGTCTACAAAAAATTTTGTATGAGAATTATTGTGGTCATTCTCAAAATATCGAGTGTCCATGATAAAATAAGTCTACAATGAACTCTCAAGAATATCAGTAGTTATTTATACTGCTAGGATATATTTTGAGGCCCATTCGACCTTTGAGAGGCCCATAAGGACCCTTTTTGCCGGTGAGTTGTACAACCACTCATTAAGCCACTCACTATCGGATAGACTTGACGGGTACGACTGAAAAGGTCCGTCTGTCAAGTCTACCTGATGAGCACATACACGATTAGGTAGACCTGATCAAGTGTAAAGTGTACCTGTCGTCAGGTCTATCTGACGTGAGTGCCCTGGCCTAAGGGAAAGAAGTTCATTATTCAAACCGCAAATAATGATGGGGAAAATTAATTTACTCAGACTTGTGGGCATTTGTAGATGGACTTGAGAGCCACAAAGTTACCTATTTAGTAACTGAAAGTAACTTCTAGGTGTCCTTTGCAAATTTGTTACCCACTAAGTATAACAAGTTGATGAGTACCTACTGTAATCCATACCTGCCTTAACACCTTATTCGTAAACCCATACACCATTTTAAAGAGATATCACTCTCCAGTCTCCAAAAGTCTCCAAGAATGTATAATTTGCATGAAAAACAAATTTGGTTCCGTCTGAAGGGTAAATCCGTAGGCTTGAAATGAACTGAAATGAGTTACTTTTCCTTTCCAAAATTACAATTCCAACTGCAACAACCATGTAACTACAGTTCTGAACGACACAATCAAAAACGTTATTGCTTCGAAACAATACAGTTAAAATTTAAATATTTCAGACAGCTTTCTTAGACGACGCGACGGAGTCTAACGAGAGGGAAAAACTCCAAGTAACGTCCGTATTTAGCGCACAACTTTACTCGAAAAAGTGTTCAGTAAAGATATTCACTTTAATTTTCGTTCAGATACACCATACGGTGTATTTCTTCTACCCCCACGTTTGGTGTAGTTGGCTAAGGCTTGGATTTCTAACCGGGGGGACTGCAGTTCGAATCTCGCCAGAGACATAAAAATCTCAAGTGTGGATAGGACGTCGGTAGAAGTTGCTTGAAATTTATCTTGTTAGATGTCATCGTTCAGATGAGCTATCTTGAAGCAATTAAAGCAAACTGACTTTAACTTTAATGACGAGAGCGAGAGAAAAGACGTTGTTCGCTTTTTCTCCGCTCTCACAGGGGCATAGTCAGATAATTTTCGACAATATGAGCGTTATATTGAATCAACATTTCATGTGGATACCTTTCAGTCTCCAAAGACAAGATTCAGAAATATCAGGTGGTTTGCCTGGAATGAATGAACAGGAAATACAAATGAATTATGCTCTTAGTGTATTGGATCCACGGTCAAATAAAACCAGGCTTGAGAGTTGTATCACCTTTATATCATGTCCAAGGGACAGAACATTTTGGTAGAAAAGTTTAACATAAAGGTACTCGCTCATCCATTTATGAAGGGATGTCAGGGTACAGTAGGCGGACTCACAGAATATAAAGGGACCAATATGTACATGAAAATAAAGATTTTGGACAGAAGTCAAATCATTGAATACCTTATACATAAAAAATATTCATCCGTTATACATAACACATTCATATATTGAACAACTACCATATGTATAGGCACATAATAATATGTAAAGCGCTTTTTTATAATCCTTAAAACCATGTAAACACAGATGGCTGTTTTTTACTCCAAATAAATAGGAAGCAAAAAATGGTAGGCACTTTTTTATGATGGGTTTTGAATCAAATTCAATTCCAAGTAATCAGTAATGCAAAAATTTGTTTTTTACTGTGATATTTTTACTACTTCCAAGATCTACAGTACTTCAGCAAACAAAACCTTTTGGTCTCAAGCCACCCAGCCTGAGCGGTGAAAAGTCAGCAGCACACGATTGCCCACGTAATAAGCTCTCCGGATATCAACCATGTGCAACGAAGCTTAACTTCATCCTAATCGAAGCGATCTGTCAATGGTCCCACAACAGAGACCTCCTTATAAAGCTGTATTTTGCACTGACATAAAAGCACAATCGTCTGATTATGTATGCTGTTAGTGTATTGGATCCACGGTCAAATAAAACCAGGCTTGAGAGTTGTATCACCTTTATATCATGTCCAAGGGACAGAACATATTGGTAGAAAAGTTAAACATAAAGGTACTCACTCATCCATTTATGAAGGGATGTCAGGGTACAGGGTACGGACTCACAGAATATAAAGGGACCAAAATGTACATGAAAATACAGATTTTGGACAGAAGTCAAATCATTGAATACCTTATACATAAAAAATATTCATCCGTTATATTATACATAACACATTCATATATTGAACAACTACCATATGTATAGGCAAATAATAATATGTAAAGCGCTTTTTTATAATCCTTAAAACCATGTAAACACAGATGGGTGTTTTTTTTTTTACTCCAAATAAATAGGAAGCAAAAAATGGTAGGCACTTTTTTATGATGGGTTTTAAATCAAATTCAATTCCCAGTAATCAGTAATGCAAAATTTTGTTTTTTACTGTGATATTTTTACTACTTCCAAGATCTACAGTACTTCAGCAAACAAAACCTTTTGGTCTCAAGCCACCCAGCCTGAGCGGTGAAAAGTCAGCAGCACACGATTGCCCACGTAATAAGATCTCCGGATATCAACCATGTGCAACGAAGCTTAACTTCATCTTAATCGAAGCGATCTGTCAATGGTCCCACAACAGAGACCTCCTTATAAAGCTGTATTTGCCACTGACATAAAAATAAAAGCACAATCGTCTGATTATTGATTACATTGATGGTGATTTGTTTTTCAATTGATTACATTGATTTTTGTGTTCCAATATAGCATTGGTATTGATGGAATTGCACGAGAACGCGATAAACACCTCAATAAATAAAATTCGTATTTCAATCAACATGAAATTTCTGCTAACTCTCACCTCCTCACTATCTCTTGTTTTCCTCTTACTGATTTATGAGTTGTGTTGACGTAATATAATAACATGAACATTTCAGACAAGTTACTGAAAATTCGAAGACCTCTACTGCACAATTCAAAACTTTCACACGAAACTGAAGATGAAAGAGCTTGCATCCCAAATGGACCATCACGCTCAACTGAAGTTCAGTCAATCTCTCACAATATGTCCTCAGAAGAAAATTCAACACGATATTTGTGGTAAATGAGTCTGACATTGAAAATTTTCAACGCGAAATTCGTCAATAAATGAGAAAAGCGAGGTATGAAATATGCCTGCCAAAAACATCATGGTATGATCTCTATTTGAAAAGTAAAGAAAAGTAAGATGGGTTTGATATTTCACTAAAAGTATACCTGAGGTCAGCCACTCACTATCAGGTCAGGTAGACCTGACAGGCGGACCTGATCAGGAGTACCTGTCAGGTCTACCTAAGCAGCAAATAACCGCTGCATTAACTAAAACCAGCCATTCGAGAGAGAGAGAGAGAGAGAGAGAGAGAGAGAGAGAGAGAGAGAGAGAAAGAGAGAGTAATAATAATAATAACACTCATAACTATCTACCTCCGGCCAACGGAAGTTATCTTGAGCACATAAAACACACTTGTCGAACTGAGGAACTATAACGAGTTTTTCAATACGAGAACACAAAGATGAACCAACAGGGTGTTCTCATTCTCAAGGTGTGTTCACACATAGTCGACCGGCCGGGGGCCGTTGATCGGTGTCGACTGAACTGTCCACACTGCCTCGACGATCGACAGCAGGTCGACTATTTTTGACACACTTTCAGATAAAAACGTCATCGGAAATTTTTTGCCACAAAGGTTCAAATTCTTTTCAAAATTTTGCCACAAAGGAGGGATCAAAATCTCAAGACTCTTTGGGCATAGTGGAAATGACAAGACGAAATTCCGAGAAGTCCAAGTACGTTATGTTTCGCCTCTCCGTTCACACAAGTATACGTATCTTCTACCGTGTAATTGTATGCACAATGTGCATTGTGATTATTTTGTCTCCCAGTGGTGACGTCATAATGAGTCTTCAAACTTCCCTCAGGGGACGCATGAATACGCGAAATACTCGGGTCCAGAGTGCCCTGCTACAGCATACTCCGTTGTTGTTGTTGTAGCAGCTTTGGATTTCGGCGAATGGTAATGGCAGAATAAAGAAAAGATATCTTTTTCATTAGCCATACACACGTTGATTTATGTGGCATTTCACCTTCAAAATGGTTTAAATCGAGCAAAAGGCGGACATTTCTAGAGGTTTTTTAGCACATTTTTTTTTCTAGTCAGTAGGTGGGACATGTATGGGTGTAATGAGAGGAAAAAAATGTGGAAGTATTTTCTGAGTTCAAGAAAGTTCTACGACCAAGCAACTTGGGTATGGGAGACAAAGTTCAATTCTTTTCCTTATGAAACAGGAATTAGGAAGTTCATTTACATAATAAACAGTATTAGGAACTGCACAGGGCAAGCTGTGGTTATAAACTGCATTAGGAAGAGTGCATAATTATAGTAAACACACGGGACATCACTCAATATTGAGGTTTCCTGAAAACTGATGCAATTATGACCTTTTAATAATTATACGTATACAGGATGCAATCTAGATCGTTATCCAGTGAATAAAGTCACAGCCTATGGCGTAATCTTATGGTTTTTATCTCTACGAAGGTTGCTGTAATTTTATTTGGTTTAAGTGGTAAGGATTTATTTTGTTTAAGTGGTAAGGATTGTTTGCCACAGTGGCGTAGCGTGGTCTAAATTCAAGTGTAGGGCCTTGTAGGGCTTATGCAAAGGTCTACCAAGTCCCATCACAGTACATGCCATTGATATTTATGGGCATGAGAGTGAACTTTTGAGTTGTATGGCCGCCATACACGCCATACATACACGCTACGCCACTGGTTTGCCAGCCTAGTTAGCTTGGAAGGTAGAGCGTCTGCCTTGTAAGCGCAGGGCCGAGGGTTCGATTTCGGACTTTATCCTGAACGGATAAGGTTTGTTCTCGGCTGGCTTTGTCCTATTCGCTTCCCTCTATCAAACCTCTCCAAATAAATAAAGGAATAAGAAGTGGTAAGGATTGTAGGTATAGGATAGGTACTATTGGGTTTTCTTATACTAACCGTACGGTCCATTAGAAATACTATTATGGTGAATATTGAATGTTAGAGGTTGCCCTTCGTAATCATTTCACCCTGTGTTAATTCTTGACTTTGTGTAAGTACATTGACTTCCAATTTACATTCCATGGTGACCTCTTTGTGTATTAGCTCCAAAGACTTCCTTTCTTTTCGTTATCTTTTTCGCTTGTTTCTTCTCATTCTTCTCCAAGTAAAACATTCCATTTGTTATCTTCTCACTAATCTGCTCTTTTTCTCTAAAAAGTTCCATTAAAACACGTTTCAGTCTGTTACTGATTGAAACGTTCATTAAAGGAAAAAAAGGACCTTTAATTACATGTTACCGATTCAAATCAGGAAAAATTGGTGTTAGATAGATTTTCCTTTATCCACAATCAAACTAATGAGACATAAATGTTAATATCAAAGCCCCACCACCGCTAACAATGTTTGTTTAACAAATTTCTAGTTTCTAGTCAACCAGATATTCAAATTTCAAGCCTAGAGCCAGAAGAAACTTCTGGATTCCAATTATCAGCAATTAGCTTAAATACGAAGCGCAAGTCCTCACGACCGTTGACTGTGGTTCTGGACGAGCCAATTAAACATGGCTAGAGACCATCACACCGGTGGCGGTGTATGGCTAATAAAAAAGATATCTTTTCTTTATTCTGCCATTACCATTCGGCGAAATACAAAGCCGCTTCAACAACAACAACAACAACAACAACAACAACAACAACAACAACAACAACAACAACGGAGTATGCTTTAGCAGGGCACTCTGGACCCGAGTATTTCGCGTATTCATGCGTCCCCTGAGGGAAGTTTGAAGACTCATTATGACGTCACCACTGGGAGACAAAATAATCACAATGCATATTGTGCATACAATTACACGGTAGAAGATACGTATACTTGTGTGAACGGAGAGGCGAAACATAACGTACTTGGACTTCTCGGAATTTTGTCTTGTCATTTCCACTATGCCCAGTGAGTCTTGAGATTTTGATTCCTCCTTTGTGGCAAAATTTTGAAAAGAATTTGAACCTTTGTGGCAAAAATTTTCCGATGACTTTGTACGTTTTTATCTGAAAGTGTGTCAAAAATAGTCGACCGGCTGTCGATCGTCAAGGCAGTGTGGACTGTTCAGTCGACACCGATCAACGGCCCCCGCCCGGTCGACTATGTGTGAACACACCTTGATCACACATATTAGATGGTGCCAAAAAAACTGAAGGAATTTTACGGATTGCCTCATCGTTTTGGCCACCTTGTGTGACAAAGAAATACACAAAAATTATAATAGCAGAACATGGAAAGAAAGATACTCGTATATGGGAGGAGTATCAAGATATATGCCGTCACGAGTATTCTCATCCATATCCCAAAAGAAGCCTTTGTAATTTTCCACATCCCGTATGAGACCTAAGAGTTCGGATAATCAATTTTTTTCTCTCTCTCTCTCTCTCTCTCTCTCTCTCTCTCTCTCTCTCTCTCTCTCTCTGTAAGGATAATCAATTTCAGCTAAGAATAAAATGAAATTTTTCAATCCGTGTCCCTAAAGGCTCCCTTGATCGAGTTATCCAGCGAAGGGTTTTAGGTCGAGTGGCTCAGATACAACATCATGTCTTCTGAATACTTCTGATGAAGTGTTTCGCACATCGAAGCGTTTACTCCCTCATGTGAGTTTAATTCCAGTTAGGGGGTTAAATGGTGATCATGGGAATTGCCTCCCATGATAGTGACCAAGTTCGGAGATATGAAAGTTATGTCACACTGCAGACAATAACTAAACTCATCCTGCCTTGAGAGAAACTGTTCTTATCTGCCCATTATCATCAGAAACAGGCAAACACTCTCTCCATAAGTAAAGATGGAGTTTTTACCTATTATAGGCAGACTGAAGAATTAATAACAATAATTCCAAAGTGGAAAGTTGTAAGAAAGTAATAGTCGGACATAAATGATGCGATCAATTTTATATGACGAAGGTAATCATGAATATTGAAGTTGTAATTGTAATGACAGTCGGCCAATCGAAGAATGGAAAGTGTAATTGAGGGCCTGAACATATTGGGATTCAAGTAGGAGGAACCATTGACGCATGGTTACTTGATAAACAATGGGATGCTATCCTGGGTAATAGGATTTATGGGATGAGAATGCAACAGATTCTCTAAGACGGTGAGAAAAAGGGAAAAAATCTCATCTCTCTACGAACGAGCTAAAGACGCTGAAGTTCCAGTAATATTTACAAGCGAAAACCCAAGGGATCTCACAAGTGAAATAAAAAGATTTTATGAAAATTTTACTGTTTATCCCAATCGAAAATCTCGAACAGCAATTTTCATTCTGTCCAGTGGCCAAAGTGGAAAGTTGTAAGAAAGTAATAGTCGGACATAAATGATGCGATCAATTTTATATGACGAAGGTAATCATGAATATTGAAGTTGCAATTGTAATGACAGTCGGCCAATTGAAGAATGGAAAGTGTAATTGAGGGCCTAAACATATTGGGATTCAAGTAGGAGGAACCATTGACGCATGGTTACTTGATAAACAATGGGATGCTATCCTGGGTGATAGGATTTATGGGATGAGAATGCAACAGATTCTCTAAGACGGTGAGAAAAAGGGAAAAAATCTCATCTCTCTACGAACGAACTGAAGTCCCAGTAATATTTATAAGCAAAAACCCAAGGGATCTCACAAGTGAAATAAAAAGATTTTATGAAAATTTGACTGTTTATCCCAATCGAAAACCTCGAACAGCAATTTTCATTCTGTCCAGTGGCCATAGCGTCATAGATATGGGTAGTCATAAAATGATACCCCACCCTGAGTGTCCAGACAGGCACCACATATTATCAAGTGATTACGTGGGGTAATGGCAGAACCATGAGGTTTATGAGAAGGTGGTGAGCTTGACCTAGAGACGAAACAAACATTGAACACTACTTCCGCGAAGATGCAAGAACTTGAGTGAACAGAGTCGAATATACAAATGCGTCAGGAGAAGTTAGTAAAGACGTTTATTTTTTATTATTATTATTATTATTTTTACGTAGAATGAAATACCTATACCTCGTAAATACCTTGTTTATTGTTGAAGCAAAGTTCTGGATATTTCATTTGTGAAATCAACATAACAAACGTCGAAACTTGTTCAATCTACTAAGTGACTAACAGAACGATTTTATGACGAGAA
>NW_007378569.1:89018-100835 GCF_000475195.1 Diaphorina citri | reverse complement strand
ATCATTGGGAGAGAGAGAGAGAGAGAGAGAGAGAGAGAGAGAGAGAGAGAGAGAGAGACGTAGAAACGTTTATCATGTACAAATAAATTTATTTTTATTTTAAATTAAAAACCCTTTCCCACAGTATGAAGAACACTATTTGTCAAGAAGCTCAATCCTCAGAAAGAAAGAAGAATTATATTCCAAGTTCAACTATCAGAAAGAAAAGCAAAGGAGAGAGAGATATAAACAGGAGAATTGTATTCTACTTTCAATTCTGAGAAAGAAAGGAAGAAAGAAAGAGAGAGAGAGAGAGAGAGAAGAAGAGTCGTATTCCAAGTTCAATTCTCAGAAAAAAAAAATAAAGAAGGAGAGAGAGAGAGAGAATAACGTGTATGTGTTTTTTTTTTTTTTTTGGCTTTATGGTTGTCTGGACAAAATTTGCACCACCATTTTCGTGTTCCTGGTAAAAAGACCTTTAATTTGATATATAGGTCGACCTGGTTTGAATAAGTCCTTCTATGGGGACAGAGTGACAGACAGACTGACTGACAAACAGACGACACCGAAGCGAATACCGTCCACTATACCTTTTTTTATTACTATCGTAATAATAAAGGAAGGACGGGCTAAAAAGGTATACAAAATAAAATTGCTCTTCCACTATCTATAGAATTCTAGTCCTACCTACATTAGCTACCTATTTACAAAGTTAATTTCTTGGTTACAAGATATACAAAAATATAGATACCAAGACCCAAGTACATATTTAAAATGTTAATTTCTATAAAATTACCTAGGTACCTCCTATATCTACAAAGAAATACCAATGTATCAGATATCCAACAGGGAATTTATGGAAATTAAATTTCCATTGTGTACCTCCAGTACATATTTATATCTCCAACATGGAAATTACGTCCTCCATTTGTTTCCCCGTTTGTTTTATGAGCAAGTTTTTCCCTCGTTTCCCTCTTGTTCCCTCCCTTTTTCCCTTCTTCCTCAGCTTATTACTTTCTTTTTTATCTTAACCCTTTAACGGGCAAAATACAAAGGGTCGCTTTTTTCTTTTAAAAAATGCATTTTTATGGTCTATATGGGGTCAGTGTTAGGTTTTTTATACAGTTTTATTTTATTTTAGTGGTTTTTAGGGTGGGAAATTATTATCCCAGAGACTGTTTGGATAAGTGAATATCAGTATGTTAGGCACTGGGATAATAGTTTCCCACCTTCCCAATATTTCCACTTTCGCGCCAAACTAGATTCTTG
This sequence comes from Diaphorina citri, assembly GCF_000475195.1. Taxonomy (NCBI): domain Eukaryota; kingdom Metazoa; phylum Arthropoda; class Insecta; order Hemiptera; family Psyllidae; genus Diaphorina; species Diaphorina citri. Next base: position 99,587 of record NW_007378569.1, on the reverse strand, counting down.
TACTCGTTGGTATTTATCATAATAACAAACCTTGAAGTATTTTGCACACGATGCGTTTGAGTGAACACACTCTGAAGGCGCGATAAAAATTAAAAAAATCCGTTTACAATGAAAAGCGTGGTGGGAAATTATTATCCCAGAGACCGTTAAAGGGTTAAGAGATAATGTTTACTTTATTTGAAAGAAAAATTTACCTTCCGCTAGGGGAAAAATAGGCCGAGATTTTTTTCTTCTTCTTCTTCTTCTTCTTCTTCTTCTTCTTCTTCTTCTTGTAATCTCTAAAAATAGTTACAGAGAGAGAGAGAGAGAGAGGAGGAGAAAGAGAGGAAGGAAAAGAAGAAGCAGGAGAAGAAAGAAAGAGGAGGAGCCTACCTATTAAATTAATGATAATGATTAATGTTGTTGTTTCTCAATGAAGGTAAAGTACCTATAGCCTATAGGGTGTTTTTTTTTTAAAGGTTTGTTTTTTAAACTGCTATAAAAGACATACTATTTGAGGTATGGTCATGATGTTTTGTTTATTGGAAAGCTAAAAGTATGCCATTTAGTGTTTGAATACTAAGTTCGGGCATACGGGCCCTTCGGTTAGCTCCAACGAAGCGGAACATCCCCAATCGTGCGATTTGACACCTTTGGATGATTTTCTTTCGGGATATGTGTAAAATCATTAGTTTATGGTGATAAAAAATAAACTTTGGAGCACCTGGAAGACATCATTCACCGTTTTTGCAGGTAAACGACTTCAGATTATGGAAAAAGTGGCCGAAAATTGGATTTTCTAGACTGAGTTTCATTCGATCTGGCCGCGGCGTCCATTTACCCGAAATTTTATTCAGAGGTCAAACACTGCATGGCAAACAATTACCTTTCAAATAAAGAAAAAAATCATGACCATACCTCAAATAGCATGTCTTTTAGAGCATTTTGAAAAATAAACCATAGAAAATGCCTCAGGCAACATGTACCTTCTCCTAATACACACGTATTTAATAATTACTCATTTGTTAGGGGAAAAAATGTCTTATTCTTCTTCTTCTCCCAAAAACTTGTAGGTATCTTGTTATTCCTTGTCTAAAAAAGGAAAAGAAAAAAAAATGGGAGGCAAACAAGGAAATGGAAACGAAAAAGGCTTCAAAGGGAGGAAGGAAGTTCAAAAGAGAAAAAATATCGTTTTGACCTCTTGACCGGAGGACCCCAAAATATCAAATAGAAAATATCGAGGAGATTGGAAAACAGAGGGGAGAGATAATAGAAAATGTAGGAAAAGAAGAGGAAACGTAGAAAAGAAGGAAGGGGTGAGAAGGGGGGAGGGAGAGGATTTGGAAAACAGGATAAAAGGGAGACAGAAACATATAGGGGAGAGATAATAAAACGTAGGAGGGGGAAGATGTAGGAAGGAGGGATGGGTGGGGAACGCAGAAAAAAGGGAGGGAGGGAAGGAGGTAGAAACATATTATAGGGGAGAGATAATAGCAAATATTGGGGGGAGGAAGAGAGGGGAAAAAGAAGGGAAAGAAGGAAGTAGGGGAGGGGGAAGCTAGGAAGAAGAGGGGGAAGGAGTAGGAAAAAAGGGGAGGAAGGAGAGAGGGAGGGAGAAAGATTTTCGGAGAAATAAAACATAATACCCGAAATGGAACAAAATTCAACTGGTGGTTGAGAATAGATATGAGAGAGAAACTGAGGAGATGGAGAGTGAGAGAAGAGGAGGAAGAAAGGGAGAAAGAGATAGGAATACTTCTAATGAACGGGATTTACGGGACCACAATGTATTCTGATTTTAGACTTAAAGTTATACATTTTCCCATAATATTTAATTTAATATTTAATTCCTACCTATAATAACTCTGCCAAAGTTAGGTTTAAAAGAATTCTCTAAAGATTGTACCTCGTTACCGCTTTCACATTAGTTTCAAGGATAATACTATAATACCTACCTACCTAGGACCTACGTACCTACATACAAAAAATAGAAACTTTGGATATTTAGAACTATAGGTAAATCGATAAGGTTTTTCTTCTAATTTTCCCATTTCCTCTTTTTGGTTCATCAGATTTTTCTATTTCCTTTCTGCCTCTCTTTCTCCTTCCCATGTTCGTTTTCTACATGTGTGTCACATAGAATCATTTTCCTTTTCAAAAATTGCCGTCTCAGGTTTTTCAGGTTGAAAAGACGGACTTTTTTATTCGGAAAAAAATAATAAATAAATAAAATAAATTGATAGATAAATAGATTTGTACATAGAAATAGGTATTCACGTTACTTTCCTGTATTTTTTCACAAGTAAAATGAGATTCATTGAATTCTGGCCACACAAAGCCGAAAAAGTCGAGAAGAAAAGAAGAAAAATGATTGAAAAAAGTGATGCTGATGAAAGATCATTTAAAAAGAAATAAATGAAAGTATATTTGGGGGAGAGATAACAGAAATGAGGGAAAAAAAGAGAAAACAAGGAAGGTGGAAAGAAAGGCAGGGTATAAAGATGGCATAGATATAGTAATAGACATTAGACACAGATGGCATGGAAAGCAAAAAGGAAAGTAAACTCACACCCAGTTCGTTTTGTGTGATATACCTATTAACAAAAAATAGAGAAAGGAATTTTTACCGAATTGAAGAACGAAATTGAAGAGAATAGAGCAAAAGAGCATCTAGGTAGGTATGTTAAGAAATGTGTTGAAAGCAGAAGTAGAAATAAGAAGAAAAACCAGAAAAAAGAAGCCGAAGAACAAGTAGGTAGAAGAATTCTCTATTATATGAGATGTGAAGGTAATAACTCAAAACACAAAATTGATGAAAAAGGAAAAAGAGTATGATTTGTACAAATCTCAAAAAGCTTCGCGGGCCACGAAAATGGTCTGGCGGGCCACATGTGGCCCGCGGGCCGCTAGTTGGAAACCCCTGTCCTAGAAGGAGGAGGTTCTTTTTCCCTTCCTCTTTCTCATCTCTCTCTCTCTCTCTCTCCTCCTATTCCGTCCTTCTTATTCTCTATTTTCTATCCCTACTCTACTTTTTTCCTTTCCTCTCCTCATTTCTCTTCTGCTTCCCCTTCCCTGATTTTTTCTTTGTATTCTCTTTTTTCTCTCCCTCCTCTGTCTCTTCGTTCTCCTCCGTCACCACCTTCTTCTTATTCTCCACCTCCTCTTCCCCCTCCTTCTCATTTTCCACCTCCTCTTTCCCTCTTCTTCTCTCTTTTCCCTATATTTCCCACATCCGCAAATATTTCTCCCTGCACTCGTGGCGTTTTCCCTTTCCTTTCACTCAAGTTGAGCTAATTTTCTCCCATTGTGCGTTTTTTTCCCTGCCTGGAACTCAGAGAGAGAGAGAGAGAGAGAGAGAGAGAGAGAGAGAGAGAGAGAGAGAGAGAGAGTTGACTGTTACTGATGCTGAGTTTTTAAATGGTGGGAAAAAATCAAAGTTAAACGGTAAACTGCAAATTCTGAAGTGGGAAAACGTAAAAAAAACGACCCAAAGTCGTGAATTTGCCCCCCCAATTAAAAAGATCTTCATTCTTCAATAATGGGAGTTTAGCTAAAAATTTACATAGGTACCTATAGGCATTTTCATGTAAAACCCCCAACAAAATTGTCCTTGATTTTATCCACAATGTCAACAAACCTACAAAGCTTTCCATCCTTCCGAGACCTTTTTCCACCCTAGATAATCACAAAGATCAACAGGCAAAGAAAATACCTTGTTTTCTTCTTCAAAAGAAAACTCTTCTGTTTCAAAAGCAACAATCACAATTAGTTCAACAATGTTGCGCTAATGAAATCATTTCATATTCTCATCAGAATTCTTTTCTTTTGTTTTATGTCTTTTTCTTGCTTTTATATCTTCTTTCATTCTTGCGTATTCATTCCTTTTTTCATTCCATCATATTCTTTATGTGCTTACCTCATCTTTCTTCTCTTTGTTCTTTCCATTAATTTGTGTCATATATCTTCTTACATTCTCCTTTTCCTCTCTTTTCATACTCCGTTTTCATTTTCCTTTGCCTCTCTTTCTCTTCTTTCTTTCTTCATATTTACATTTGAAATCTAGGTATGTAATTATTTTCTAGAGTTACTATTACTTTTCTTCTTCTCTTATTTCTCTCTTTTACTCATTTCTCTTTCTTGTTTCGTTCCTTATTCCTCTGGGCACTTGTTTGCTAATTACTTTGTTCCTCTCATAAATATTCTTCCGTCCTTCTTTTTTTTAGCACAATGACCCAAATTATAAGCAGGGGTGTCCAACTTCCATCTGTATACAGGCCACATGCTACATTGGGAGGTACTTCGCGGGCCACATAATGTACATAGGAGGCCCCCTCCCCCCCCCCAAACTTTTCAGAAATGCAATCCGATCGAATTTTGAGCGCCGCAGGCGAAATTTTTCAAAAATTATTCGAAGATTTTTGCCTTTCTTTTACATTTAGGTAAGTTTTGTACAAATATCAAAAAGCTTCGCGGGCCACGAAAATGGTCTGGCGGGCCACATGTGGCCCGCGGGCCGCTAGTTGGAAACCCCTGTCCTAGAAGGAGGAGGTTCTTTTTCCCTTCCTCTTTCTCATCTCTCTCTCTCTCTCTCTCCTCCTATTCCGTCCTTCTTATTCTCTATTTTCTATCCCTACTCTACTTTTTTCCTTTCCTCTCCTCATTTCTCTTCTGCTTCCCCTTCCCTGATTTTTTCTTTGTATTCTCTTTTTTCTCTCCCTCCTCTGTCTCTTCGTTCTCCTCCGTCACCACCTTCTTCTTATTCTCCACCTCCTCTTCCCCCTCCTTCTCATTTTCCACCTCCTCTTTCCCTCTTCTTCTCTCTTTTCCCTATATTTCCCACATCCGCAAATATTTCTCCCTGCACTCGTGGCGTTTTCCCTTTCCTTTCACTCAAGTTGAGCTAATTTTCTCCCATTGTGCGTTTTTTTCCCTGCCTGGAACTCATCAAGCGGGGATAATTGAATTATGAGAAATATGAATACATCGCGGGAATTCTGTGTGTTTGATTCATTGGATTTTAAACCCAACAGAAGTGTGGATTAGTGATATCTCAGGTTGAATTTAGTGTGAATACTTGAGATTGTCCAGGAAGGTTTGGACATTTTAACACCTGGATTGGCCTGGATTCGTCGTAGTTCGTTTCTTGGAGCAAAAACTCTTTTTAGAAATTCATAAAAAATGCCATATTCGTTAAACGTTGTTATTATTTTTATAAAAGGCACCTACCACCTACATTCGAAAACTGAGGTTCCAAACTAAGGCTGATTCAGCAATAGGTAAATTATAGAATTCTAGGGCTCATTCAATCATTTTAATCACCTCCAAAAACATTGAATTATTCTCTTTTATGGTTGTTTAAAAATTATAATTCCCCTGCCTTTTATTATACTGTGAGCGTCACAATACTGGGGAAAGTGTTCTAATTTACAGCGGTTAGAAAATTTATTTATACAGTATCAAACAAAGGTGAAGATCTTGAAATTTTTCATTGTTTTATTTTCAATACTTCTATTTATTGTAATCATTAGTTTATCATACCGTATGTAACTATTATGTAAATAATAAACGACTTGTTGAAGAAAAAAAAACCTCTTTTCAATGAAACCCTTCATAAAAACTTTCAAACCCCCGAAAAACAACCGGACACCCTGTAATCACAAAGTCAAAGACTTTACAAAGCCACTCCTTTGTTCCAAATTGAAACCTACAGCCGTATATCACAACCGGACACCCTGTAATCACAAAGTCAAAGACTTTACAAAGCCACTCCTTTGTTCCAAATTGAAACCTACAGCCGTATATCACCCCCACAAAGGTCTAGGAACTGTAAGGATTACGTAGATCCTACCACGTTCTCATAAATTTAGGCGTGTATGTGACCTTTTGCGGAGCTTAGAGCTAAGCTTGCACGTAGTATTTGGATGTTTAGGACATTAAGTATTCATTGTTTCCGGGGGAAATTGTGTGACCCCACTCGAGTATTGTGGTATTCTGACCGAAATGTAGTTTCAAAAAATGGTTAGTAAAAGGTCAGAATCGATAAAAGGTGGCTGTGTTTGACTCTTATTTAAGTGAAATAATTGGTATTAACACATCGCCCCCTAAGGCTTCATCGCCCCCATGAAAATCTCCATCGCCCCCAAGGGGGCGATATCGCCCAGGTTGGGAAACACTGCTCTACATTACTACCTTCTTCCTATACGTTAAGTTATCTACTGCTAATCCTCCTGACTCATAAGAAACTCGTACCTACATACATAATGAGCTAGAATTTTTCATCCTTTCCCCCAAATAGCGTTTTTTGGCCCAAGTGACTCATCGGTTTAATTGGCAAAACGTAAAAAAAAATTGGTAGGTAACCAGTTTAAGACACTTAATCATTCAAGTTCAATCCAGATCCAAGTACAATAGTACAAATACCTGCTTCAAACTGAATCCATTCGAATTCGAATAGGCTAATGTGACATGCCATAGCGGCCATAGCTCATATATTATGCGACGCGACGATTCAATTGAGTTCCTACTCGGTGATTCCCAAACTATTTTACACGCCTCGAGGTCGAAGATGCATAGTGAGTTTTAAAAAAAGAACTTCTATTTTCAGTGGAATGATAAATGAGTCAGACCCCAAAACATGTAGGCATCCCTCTCTTTAGCTCCCTAGGTTCTGACTCATTGACTGAATAGTTCACTGAAAAGACTAGTTCTTTATTATAAGTGAGTCAGATCCCAAAACATGTAGGCATCCCTCTCTTCAGCTCCCTAGGTTCTGACTCATTGACTGAATAGTTCACTGAAAAGAGTAGTTCTTTATTATAACTCACTCTTTACACATCTCTACTTTGGGATGATTCAGGTTCGTCCTCGGAACTGCTGGCTTTCTACTGTCCTGTTCTCCTGCTCTTCGATTTCGGGACGATTACACTTTCGTTGTTACAGCTCTTTCTATCAAACCTCTTCTGGGGTGTTTACATTACGACCTCTTTCTTAGTGCCGTAATTGGGCGGATTATGCGTCCTCTTTTTGCACTAACGGAGGTTGGGAACCACTCTCGTCGATGCATCAGGGGTGCCAAAACACACTGGATTACGAGAAAGAAACAAAATACATTTCTCCTAACACCACTCTTGAAGTTGACACATTTTGTCTCCCTGCCAAATCTTTTGGAGTAAAGATGATATCGTTTGATTTTTTGAATTCTGTTTACTTTTCTTCATCTCGGTAACCCAATTATTTATTAACATTTTTAAAGTCATATATGCATATGACTTGACGGAAAGAGAACATATTTTTTTGTTCACTCCAGATTTTTTGTAATACATAGAACTGAAATATGTACCTACTTGGAATTTTGTAACATACTTGTACTTCACAGAAAAGCGCAATTTTTTTTTTTTCGTTTGATTTTTTGAATTCTGTTTACTTTTCTTCATCTCGGTAACCCAATTATTTATTAACATTTTTAAAGTCATATATGCATATGACGGAAAGAGAACATATTTTTTTTGTTCACTCCAGTTTTTTTGTAATACATAGAACTGAAATATGTACCTACTTGGAATTTTGTAACATACTCGTACTTCACAGAGAAGCGTATTTTTTTTCGGAATGTTTTGTGGTTTTCCCCCCCCCCCCCCTAAGTAAAATATTCAAGGGTATTAGGCAACTAATCAAAGTACCTACCTACTCTCTCTTAAACGTCTCCCCTGAAGTACCTACAGACCTGTGGAGTAGAGAAGTATTTTCGTTCATTTTTCACTGTGACTATGCAAGTAGTTACTTAAGGACCTACTTTTAATACAAAAAATATAAACTTAGAGATCTACATGTGGGTCTATAGTTCTATATCTATCTTATATTGAAAAAAAAAAAAAAAAAAAAAAAAAAAAAAAATCAACCAATGAGATTGAAAAAATAAATAAATAAACAGAAGCAGTTGAGAAATCCAAGAAAGTTTAGGCACATAGATAAATAAGACCATTTAGGTACCTACCTATGACAGCAGCAATCCATTGTTTCAAATCACACATCGGTATGAACGCCATTTTGAATTTGGACGGTGAAAATTTACAACTTTATACTAAGAAATATGACAACAATGTTCTATTAAATTAAATATTGAAATATGGCAACACTGTTTGATTAAATTAATTATTTATTGATTATTGCTTAATTTATTGATGATTTTACTATTGGAAAATTTAATTAGAACTACTATCACAAAGGGTTTTGATTTTGCACCTATCACAGCTGAGTATTTTTAAACGGAAATGAAAATTTCTGTCATAAGGTTAAAATGAATGAATGGATAGTCTTTACAAAAATTCTACAGTCCTCATAGGGTAAAACCCCCAATGGCCGACACCTGTTGTAATCATCGACACCCTACTCGTATTTCTTTAATAATAAGAAATCTGCGCGGTTTACACGTGATCAAATCTATGCACTAGGATCTCCTCACCCTCCTCCATCTTTTTCACAACATTACAGCAGTGTTGACAGAGCAGTATAATTTATACTAAATTTAGTATAATTTGAGCCTGTTAGTATAATTTTTAGTATCAGACTTTTTTAGATATTTTTTAGTATAATTTTTGGCACAATTTGTAAGAATCTATGTTCGGCCATGCCTTTTCCACAAGTTTGGCCATGCCTCGTGATGAATTAGCGGGATTCCGGAGCGAAGCGACGGAATTCAGCTAGTCTATACATAAGTGCAATGTTAGCTCTCTCCGGCCGGTTCTTCCAAACTTTATCCAATGATACCTACTTTAGGGAGAGACCAGTTTTTTCGAGTACCTAATTTATTCCAAACTTCATCAACAACAATAATTTATTTCTTGTTTGTATCGAATCTGCTCAAGTTTCCTTAGTAAACAATCCATGGACATAAAATTCTCTGCACACAAACAACATTTGGACGTAGAAAAGAACCACACAAGGCAATTCCCCTTGTGGACGGTTCTTTTCTGCTTAGTGCTGTATTGCCACTTTCAAGGTGCATGTGCAATATTCTGTAGATCACTCCACTTTGTTAATGGATGGAGCTCAGATGTTGTTTCTGGGTGTCTATTTTTTTTTTTTCTTTTTTTCCAAGTTTCAAACTCTTTCTAATATGTACTGTAAGATGTGTAGGTGTAGGTATATGTAGGTGTCTTACATATTATGTACCTACCTGACGTACACGAAAAGTAAGTAGGTACGTATCAGCATATGTTTTTAATGTTATCTTTGGTTATCACAACCTTAACATACGAGTAAATAACAAACAAATGTTCGTGTCAACATGATGGAATTTATGAAAATAGACTTTCAGATTTAGAATTCATCCTTGTATGTAAGGACTTGATATACTTAGTTCCATTAAGTTGGCACAGTTTTGAGAAAACAGGAAAATAGGTTGTTATTGTACGTGTCTTATAGCTTTTATGGTCGACGCGTTGAGTTATAATTATAACTAGGTATCCAGATTTGTCAATATTTATTATTGATCTTATTATTGACAATCTGACGATGAATTGAAGAACACTAAGAATAAATTAGACTGTTTAGAAGTCTGGAAATCAGGAAGACGTGGTTTTAATCCCAGTTATAAAACCCTGATTGTCAGAGAGAAAAAAACAATCAATAAAATTTATTGATGAACTGCCCAAAGTTTGGGTTGCCAAAACGACATAGCATACTACTCAGACAAAACAAATGGACATTAAGAATAAACGTTGCATATATTTGAAATTAGACTGGAAAAATCGTTGAAAATGGAAAACCTAACGCAACACGTGTTATGGTAGTGTAGTGACCTTACAACATTTGATATATTAGAGGTGGCCCTCATGAATGAGATACCATTGAAGTCTCACTTGCCCATAAGATTCACTTTTGACATCTCTTATCATGGCTCCCAATGAAAGCTATATAGGTACTCAATGAGTGACGCAACGACTGATGGAACAAAATATACGAATCACTGTTGTGAATTGATTTAATCAAAATTTTAAGCTTTTTTTTCTTTTCTTTATTATTGTTTTTATTATTATTATTAATTTCATCATTTAATCAGGATCCAAAATAGCTCTCTGTGATGGAATTAGGTGATACAAATTAATTTACAAGATTGTGGTCAGTGTTGTTCTTAATCTTAATTGCTTGTACATTTGTGTAGAAGGTAGAAGCCTCCATACTTTGTTGTGCTCTTTTCGAATGGTGTTGTTGTTGTTGTTGTTGTATTCTTTTTCTTTTCTCAAGAGTTTATTGTTGTTAAAAGTGCCAGCTTGGTAGGTGAACATTGGATTTTAGGATTATTGAGATATTGGGAAAATCCTACAATGCTGCAGTGAGCACCAAAGTTGTGTAATAACTGCATTTACATCACTTCTGTGAACGAAGTATGTAGTGTGTACAAAGCTTCAAAGGTTTAATATGGGCTTGAACTACAGAGCAGTGTGAGTTATAAGGTTATAACATGAGCTATTTCTAGACATGAAGAGAGGAATCAAAGTGGAAAATCAAGTGAACCAAAGAGAAAAAAAAATCAAAGATTTCTCTTTGAGCAAAGAAGTTCAAAGGGTTTTATTATGTCAATACAATGTA
>NW_007378569.1:81518-84018 GCF_000475195.1 Diaphorina citri | reverse complement strand
GAGTTAAAAGAAGAAAAAAAAAAAGAAAAAAAAACAAACAAACAAACAGCAACTTCAGAACAATAAGCGCTCGTGAAATTGGGTTACTAAGTAGGGAACGGAGGAAATGGAGCAATGGGGGAAAGAGGAAAAGGAATGAAGGGAGAGCGAGGAGAGAGTTTCATAATTGGGAAAGAAAATGAGTGGGAGGAACAATGGAATTGAAAGTAATATCATAACAGTGGAAAAAAGAACAATAACAACAGTAGTATTAGTATCAACAGTAGGATAATCAGAAGTCAACACTATAAACAGTAGTTTTATGTATTAGTGTCAACAATAATCAACAGTAGTATTAGTATCAACAGTAACGATCAGTAGTGTCAACAATAATACTCATTTGTATCAACAATAATAAACAGTAGTATCATCAAGTATCATGGCGCAATTTCTTTTGTCATAAGTTTTCGTAGCAAATATTTTTATTGTGCTCTTAAAAAACTCATTGCAAAGAAGAGAAAATAATTTTCTCTGTACAGAAAGTCAGGGAAGGACTCAAAAGGGCAACCAGTATTTTGAAGGGTTTGATTCTGTGCAGTAAGTCAGGGAAGGACTCAAAAGGGCAACCAGTATTTTGAAGGGTTTGATTCCCTGGGTCAAAGAGAAATTCGCATTCGAAATGCGCTCGAGAAGTAATTACTGCGCGCAGTCTTGGAAAATAATAATATAATAAAAATCGAAATTCGATACTAAAGAGGTATTTTTTAGAAAATACTTCGGTACCTATGTAAAATTAGCTATTCCATAGCTTTCTTTTCCGGCCTTGTTGGCAAATTAAAAATGAAATACCCATCTTGAATAATGTCTACAATAAATTTAGGTTAAGGAAGGTCTATTTTAAGGGACCTTTCGTTCCCGACTGCTGTTTCTATCTCGGGCCCTGGCAACCATCATGATTTTAGCTAATAAAACATTTTTCAGCAATTATTTGTCGCAGGCGGCTTTGGCACAAGTTGGCAATTTTTTATGGTTATTATTTAATGGCGTCTTCATCTCACATAATGTATTAAAACATTTTATTCCATGGTAAGAGAAGTCATGAATCTTCGCGGAAAATGATGAAAAACGTTGATGAAAATGTAGAAAGAAATGAGGAGTTCAAGAAATTCAGCAAGAATAGAAGCATTTTTTTATTCAGTGAACTTTTTTTTCCCAAAGATGGAACTTGATTCTTTTGCTCAGTAACAAAGAACAAAATAACTCTGACTTCATGTGGATATCTATTAAATCTAAAGTTCACCATGTTAACCACAATGATTATTATTAATAATTATTATTTATTGATGTAAGGTACCTAAGTTAGGAGTTTACTACCATAAAAACAACTATTAACTATATTTCACCCAACCTCATGAGCCTTCCTCCTTCCTCCATAGTTGAAAGCTGTGGTTTATGTTAAAATACTTGAAAAACTTTTCCAACTAATTCTTGGATGATAATATATTTTCGCGAAAAAGAGTATGAAAAAAAAAAAAATGAAGACGAAAGAGGAGGGGAAAAGAATGAATTTCAGAAGGATAGAAGGAGGAGGAGGAGGAGAAGAGAACGTGAAGAAATCGTGATGTTCGTGATGAAAGTCAGAATGCTGATTTTCATTTTCTTCCTTTCCAACCAACCTTCTTCTCTTCTCTGTCTTCTCCTCTCTTCTCTCTTCTCCTCGTTCTAATTCATCTTACGAGTAGGTACCTATGCACCAATGTTTCGTAGAAGTATGCAATATTTCATAGAAAAAGAAATCTTCATAATATTGTGAACACAATGATGTTTTAGTCATATTGTTCATATGGAACACTTGTTCATGTTCACACTGATTTTGAGACGTATAATCGTATATTGCACTGTTTTATTATAGTAACGTAAATATTTTTTGGGCCCCCAGGCTATTGCTTTCGGGAGGGGGCGAAAAAAAAAATGAGATATACGCTGCGGGGATGGAATATACGCCAGTAATGACAGTACATATTATTGTCTCTCTCTCTCTCTCTCTCTCTCTCTCTCTCGCTCTCTCTCCCTTCACACAAGGGAGAATGAAAATGAAGAACTGATGGTGTGTGTGGGACGAAAGCCGCAAAACCAATTTTTCGTCTTCCGGATTAGACTGTGTATTGTGGACCTATTAATTTTGGACTTAACGAAACTTGAAACTCTCTCCCCCCACCCTCAAACCTTCCCCTCTCTCCCCTATCTTACCCCTGACCCCCCACCCTATCAGACCCCCGGGGGAAAACACTAGGAATGAAATTTATTATCCTGCCCTGTCACTTCTTGTGCCACGATTATGACTCAGGTGCAGGGAAAAAATGCAAGGTTAAATGAAGATAAATAATAATAGGTAATAATTTTTAGAGGAGGAAATCTGGATGTCGGACAAAAATAAAAAAAAGACATGCAAAAATCCATCCCATCCCCCATCTACAATAGTGTTTTTTTTTTTTTTTTTTTTTTTTTTTTATCAGAGATT